>NW_008751909.1:676056-694508 GCF_000715545.1 Opisthorchis viverrini
GTGAAGGGTGGAAGAGAGCCGGAGGCGGTCAAACAATGACTTGGCAGCGAAGCATCAAAGCCGTTACCAGCAAACTCAGCTGCGCTGGTGACTGCCGTCTTCCTGGATGGGGACCCCGAGACGGGCCACGTCAATGGCTAGGGACATTGTCGTTCCCCACATCACTCCAACTAGCATTATCAGTAACAAGATTCGCTTGTAAACGGGTAGTGCGTTATGACAACCAAGGGGCTTCCAGGGCAATCCGGTCAAAACCTTCCACCTGTTCCAAGAAGTCTGTTTCAATGGGGTTTAATTAGGGTCGGGTGATAAGTTCCTACGGATGGCAGACGGTGGTTCTCTCAAGGATCTAAGTGTTTTTTGTATGGCTTCCATGATTTACTTTCTTCAAGCGGGTTGGCAAGAAGAAAAATTCCCACAATTAGTGTTGCCTCGCGGTCAGAAATATCAGACCTCACTTGTTACATGGCGCCATATGGTATACAACAATCATATGCACTAAAGGAGCATACGGAATGCTTCATCCAAACTAAAAGCAGGAGCGATCAAAAGTTCTACAGACATCGCTCTAAACATGGAACTCCGAAGCAAGGGAACTTTTGATAAACACCCTTTTGTGACAGAATACTGAATTGAAATTTTGAAGCGAAAAAATGTATGACAACTCACCTAGGGTCATCCTTGCGTTGTAAGCCCCGCTGTCGAACGTACTGATCGACAACCTTTCGTACTTCCGATTGGGAGATACATGCATTGGGCCTAGGAATTAGACAAGTCGAACAGGGGAGTGTGACTGAGGATTAATGGGGATATAAACACAGGATCTTGAATTCGAGCACGGAATCACGATTACTGATAGTAACAACGAAATATAAGCATGAAGTCGGTCCAATCAAGAAGAACCGGTGGGAAAGAGGGATGTGAGCGTATGAACCAATGACAATAGACGGGTATACCAATAGACCATTGTTTACAAAAGCAAAAAGTAATTATCAGCAACCAGAATTGCATTTCGATGGTGCACTGTTAGTTAAATCATGAAATTAGGGGGCAATAAGAAAGTCTCCGATTCACGCTTAGGTACTATAACTGCATGTTATGATGGAATGGTGTCCAGGGACAAAACAAACGTCCAGCGATACGACAGATTGGAACCACATCATTGCAGTTTCACCTAAAGTCTGTTACCTGGTTTCTCGTTTTCCTCCCAATCGATTGCGCCAACTTCGAAGATCAAAATAACAATAAAAGTCAATAACAAGAGAGGTTCCACACAAGGTTGTGTGCGTGGACTTGAATAGCAGAATACAGCCGGACGTGATTCTGGGACGGAGTCCAGGGACGAAAAACAGACCGACATTGGCCTGATTTGAAGAAGGTAATCATGAAAAACGTAGGGTGACTTCTATGCGTCGGATTCAAAACTTACGAGCCAACCCCCCTAAGGTTGTTCTGTTCACACAAAAGACATTCGTTCGTCCGACCGCTTGTAGTGCTAAACAAGCTGTAGCTAACTGCTATCAAGATTATACGGCGCTTGGGAGTAGACCGAAACTGGTATGGCTTAATTGGGATTTGTTGAACCAGTCAATCAGCAGTTAGTCCGTTCCGAGTGAAAAACAAGACCTTTCAGCAGGGCTCACCAGTAAAAAATATTTTCCGAGATATGGAAGCTGGTCATCTGACATATGTGCTTGTCCACCTACTCAGATTGGGCACTCCAAACAAGACCAGAAAACGCTTACGACTCGAGTATTGCATGCCTGTCGAACTACTGATGTTTTCATCATATAAGATCGGGAAATAGCGATGAACGCTTTAGAAATAGATGAAATCCACAGTACATGGCCGAAATAACTGCGCTGTAAAACTTGGCTCGACAGAAAAGAACACTAAACTGATAATTTCAATATAACCACGTGATCAAACTGCCAAAACTGGGTGGCCAAAGGGGTATAGGGATACACGACTAGCTCCAACCTCGTTATTTTGTTCAATACAATAAAACAAAAAAGTTGGGAGCAAAGGATTCTGAGCGAGGTGTAGGTAACACGGACACAGACTTTGAACGAACCCATAACCAGATTGATTGAACAGCGCCGAAGAAGGGCCCGTAATGATTCGCACCTCTTCAATATTTGGGGGTCCGTGGTACCCAGGAGGCCAGTCTGCAGTGGATTTCTTCGAGGAAACTGGATTATTCGGTTCGCTCAAGGCCTTCACGTTGCAAAGGCTGGAAGTATGAATAAATCCGACATCTTGTTATTGCATTCAAACGTATTTTCGATCCAAAATCACGTGCGACGCTACCTACAGGGTCTGAAGACCACTTTGAAGGATGACAAAGCGGTTTACCATTACACCTAATTTTTTACTGATATAAGTATCACACTGACTGATAACGCCTGTTAATCCCTAATTACTGTCGCGTCGTAAAGACGAGGAATTGTCACTCTTCATTGAGAAAGAAGCCAGTGTATCAGTCAGTTGTCAGAACAGGAAAAACTAAAAGTATGGTGTACAGACAAACAAGTCACAGATAGAACGATCAGCGGAGTGAAAGTTGGCCAGCCGTGTGTAGGATTTCACGACCACCTACCTACCGAGAGGTTTAGAGAGAGCTCCTTCAAAACTAGAGGGAATCAGGGCATTCACCAGGGGGCATTTGTTCAAATTATTGTTGCTTGTAAGGTGGCAATACGAAACGGTCAGTTTTGCACGCAGATATATATATATATATATATATATATATATATTTGTCCACGGACGCAACACACACCAGTGGACACCGGACGCAACACACCAGTGGACACCGGCATGAAATTTAGAAATCTAATTAACCCTTACAAATGGAAGGCTATCGCGTGCGAGAAAAGCTACGACGATTATCTCTGTAAATGATGTATAAAATCTGGGTTACACTGTAAGGCTTCATATACCCGTTGCATCGCAGCGGAAATCCTTCAGCACGAACGTGCGTAACGGGTATAAGAGGAAAACAGTGTTGGCAAGCCACACATTGCGAGTGAATGAAGGTCATTTCAGCCCTAAAGACCCAAATAAAGACATACCTCAGGAAAGCAAATTTAGTCCACTGGGTGTTTATACCAACGCCTAAACACGAATCCATTCATTTATGCAATGGGTGGTTGCCGACCCTCCATACGAAATGCGCATCATCCTATTCTTCTTACGATCTTTCTGTTTGCAGTCTACGAAACACAGACCGCCAAATAACACCTTAAAGCCACACCGTACAGATGAATTGTTTATTAAATGGCGGCTGGTAAATCCCCCGAAATCCGTGAAATCAGCTGTGCGTATGCCCAATGTGGCACCCGCCTGGTTGTTCACGAAGTACAACGACAATATAATATGCACGTTGAGTGCTATAACTACACCATTCCTACATATTATTCGCTTTACTTCATTATCACTAGAAGATATAAGTACAAACGAAAAGGTGATGAAAAGGTGGTGAAATAAACTCGACAAAGTGAAAAACAGATTGTGACTCACGCATCGTGATCGTGATTTACGGACGTGAGGGTCAGAATACCGGGTTGTGATTCAGTCAGAGACACTAGGCCCTGATCCTGCATCGCTTTGAGGAAAACACTGACCTGAGATAGATGGGAGGAGAAGCGGGGAGAAGCTAGTCTGGCATTCAGTGCAAGGGGCAAGTTTTGGGATGCCCCAAAAACATCAGAGGAAAGCACTAATTTCAGTTCAGTATTACACCAGCTTGATGAAGCACATTAATAGGATACCAGGATGCATCATCGTTCTGAGAGAGCAGTTAATATGAACCGATTTCGACGGCTTTCGCGTTTGGCTAACGAAAGCTGAGTTAGCTGTCAAAGACAGCTGTTGAAGTAAGATGGGCCTACTGCTGAGAAGAGGTTCTGGTTAACCGGTAGAACAACTCTTTAACGTCTTGTCCCATAAATTGCGCGGAAAAAGTGCGAACAAAATAAGGTCTCAAAATTCGGGAGCACCTACGGGAAAAACGCGCTTTTGGACAGTTCCAATGGGGTATGTTGTTCGACAGGATACCAGTGCATCAACGTAAGCCAGCAGAGAATAGTCTGTTCCTATCATCTATGGAATTACTAATGATTAACCTGTTACCTGGTCACAAAAGAACGGTGAAAAAAGATAAATGCCAGAAGATGATTGCCAGATACTGAGTTATCGTGTACAGCATAAACGTGCTTTGTATCTTCAGCACTCTAGGTCCATTATTGAGACAAATCTTAATGGTTCAGGTTGCATCACTGGCGTCACTGACGCACCGCACAGCTCGAGTACACCATGACGAACTGACCATAGTACTCAGGTTGGTGATGAAACGATTGAAACCAAACTTCCCACCACGACGAGTAAATCAACGATCAACCCTCCGTATGACAACGCTCTTACCATGCCAAACTACCGATCAAGCTGAGATGAGCCAAGAGCTAGAATGATTGGGCAGCAATAGTACCAATGATATCGTCCAGCTGTCGCTAACTTGGAACTATCGGACAGTAAGAAGGGGTAGTGATTCTTGGAGTTTCATCCGCTTGTTTCAACGGTTGGGTCCAATGTGGACGGCGATCTCAGTGAGAAATTTAGTGCCACAAAAACTACGCCTAAAACGGGAGTAAATTCCTTGCAACACTATGCATCTATCACACAGAAGAGTTTACCTAAGAGGTGAGCAGCCAGATTACGTACCTTTAGTGCCTTATAGTTACATTTGGAGGTTTAACTGACACCACTTTCCAAGTGAGCCTGTCGTTCAAGCAGAGGATATACACTACTGAAAAATAAGGAGTAATCTGCATCTGCTGCATTTTACCCCTGTATCACCGGTATCGCGCGAGTGAGGCAACAGCGTGCGTAGATCCTAACTCTACTCATGAACCATCCAGACTAAACCACTACACTTCAATCAAGGAGGATCGGGTCTGTACTCTAAAAACTAGTGTAGTTGCAGATCGTCGGAAACTATGGTTGTATACAGGATAGAATACCTGAACAATAAAACGAAAGCGATCTAGCGACGACTGCTAGTAAACGTGTAATCAAGATAAGCATTTCGTGTAAGCCAAAGTTCTTAGGCCAATGCGTACAGTAAAGCGGCAACAAAGTGAGTACACTCTCTTGGTTCAAGCGTTTGACGAACAAAGCGATCAATGGTTGCAAATCACAAAAGCCCACTGTTGGTATCATCTAATTCATCACCAACATGGCAATTCAAGAGTACTCCAGAGTGGCCTAAAACGCGATTCTTTACAGGAATGCGGTTTTATTGAAGATATTCCTTACAATGTGCACCACATACGTGTTCTTAGAGAACGGCAACAGTCGCGCTTACACGTGGGAGGCCGTTGAATAGAGGCACTATAGTTTTACTAACCATTCTCGGTACGCGTGGAACTGGAAAACCACGAACAAGAACTATCCAGGACCCTGTCAACATTATCAGACGGAAAACATCGACCTTGTTGTGTTTTGCACACGTAAGAATTCCAATAAACGAAAACATTTTCTGATTCCACAGCTGTCGGGGAATCTTCTTTGGGAAACACCAAAATTTGTAATGGTCAGTGTTAGTCAAACAGCCGCTCGTGGGAAGGTCGCCCCAACCACCTTCATATATTCAGATTACCTGAGTTCAATTCCCATTTCTTTACATTCATGATGATGCACCTACTATCACCACATACGGGAAAAACACAGCTGAGAATGAGATCCCACAAAGTTTGTTGTACCATCTTTAAGGCCTTAAAATGAAAAAATGGATGGTGGGGATCTGAGGTTAACCTGCCGCGAGCACCCTGAGGTGCCCACACAACCTGGGGGGGAATGACAGCGTGATTTCTACCAACATAGGTTACTCACCATATGTTAGACACCAGCCAGTACATATAGGGTCAAGTAGACGACTCCTTGGAAGGCGGATCGCACCATTAACGCCTACACTTTCTATAACCTCTTTAACATTCTCATACGGAGTCACACGTGGCCTCATGCAGTCCGCGTCTCACAAAGGGAGGCACGAGGAACAATACTAGCTTCGGTAGACGACGAATCGGTGTAACAAAGGGCTGAATGACCGCAGTTGGCGGCGCTGGATAGTGAATGCACAACCGAACATTCGTTTTCTAATTACCTCGTTAAGGATTCATTGATGCCACTCAACCAGAAGCGCCTCGTGAATTGGAGCATCCTACAGCACTCATATTATCATTTCTTCGATGACGAAATTTAACAAAGATGGAGGGAATGCACATATCTGTCGGGCACCAGTTTTCGTAGTATTGTGACTCGCTGAACGGCAGTGCAACTCTGTGCCGGTCCCTCGGCTTCCTTCTCCGCCCACTATGGTATATCAGAAGGCACGGTAGCTCTACACAGCCCTTTATGGAGACGAAGGAAAATTATTGCAATAGTATGTATAGGGTAATCACAGAGTGTTCCACGAGGTTGTGCTAGAATCCCCGTGAGGGGGTGAGAAGTGTAGAGTCAAGGATGCTCGGTACGGATTGGTTAGCATCCCGACCAATCAGGGCATACCTTCGTTTGGTCCATATCCTGCAAGTGACACATCCATCCAAATGATGTGATGTTCGGTTATTAGGTACAGCTGGCCTCCGGACAAGTAGGGAGTCTTTCGGAGAGCTCCCCATACACTCGCAATCTCCGAAGTAGTGAATATAGGGACCAGATAGTGTTCACGAACTTCTGGAGCATCCCCGTTCAACATGTATGATTAAAAGAACTGACTGATCGACAGAGTCAAACGCACGTGCGAAGTCAAAGGACAACAAGACTGTGGATCATTCGTTTAGGTGGCGCTGCTCTGGTGCCCGAAGTAGCGTGATCGCGTGGACTTTGCAGCTCCTACTCGGTCGAAATTCCGCTTGACGCTCATAGACCAAGTTCTCCCATATATATATATATATATATATATATATANTGTTATTGGTGTTGTTGCTGTCAGTGTCTACCCAAAATGTGTAAATGAATGCCTGCAGGTGTAGGAGTGATTGTAGCGGACTAGCGCAAAGTCCCTTCCTCATTCACTTTTCTATTCACGCCGAGGCGTCAATTTTGATGACGATTCTTCCACTTCTAGTCCTGTGTGGATTTGGAAGTCTTTTTACCCTGGTGTGGATGGTGTTTAGGCAACATCGCAACCTATCCCTCGTTTGGAGCGTAATCCTATGAGAGGAGCTCCCGTACGATATATATATATATATATATATATATATATATATCGTACGGGAGCTCCTCTCATAGGATTACGCTCCAAACGAGGGATAGGTTGCGATGTTGCCTAAACACCATCCACACCAGGGTAAAAAGACTTCCAAATCCACACAGGACTAGAAGTGGAAGAATCGTCATCAAAATTGACGCCTCGGCGTGAAGAGAAAAGTGAATGAGGAAGGGACTTTGCGCTAGTCCGCTACAATCACTCCTACACCTGCAGGCATTCATTTACACATTTTGGGTAGACACTGACAGCAACAACACCAATAACATCAGTTAGCGACCACATATTGTAGCGCGTTCGACCATGTACAGAGCGGATCACGCGGACCCTATCCTGGAAGGCGAATTGCACGGACGGTAACTACACTTTTCGTAATTTCTTCCACACCTCACTACCAAGTCAAAGGATGGCCAGCTCTCTGGTTCCATCACTCTGAAATGGGCACAGAAAATGGTAGTGACTCCGGAAAACGATGCTAAACAAATGATGTCCGAACACCGCAACTTTTGGTGGTTCTGTTTGCATGAATGGTGTTCAAGGAAAGCGGGTGAGAAACGATAGAAATAACGAACCTTTTTGTAGGAAGTTTTCTTGATATCCAAATCGATTTTTGGAGGCCTGAAGAAGAGTTTATTGCAACGTGAGTCCAGTATAGAGCAAAACAAGCCAAAAATGACAAAAAAGGTATAAACGATATTCCTCATGTTTGAATCACCCCTGTCTAAGCTTGGTGAAGATAAGAGTATCTCAACTATCGCAGTGACTGTGAATTGCTACGCGCCAAAATGTCACCAAACTTGAATGACTCTGGCGTTTTTTTACTTCCTTCTGTTATACTTCGTCTGAAAGCATCAAACAAGCCTGGACGGGATTCAAATCCGCGATCTTTGGCAGAACGATCCAAAGCTGTGGCATTGTGTGGGTGACAAACAGTGTGGTAAAACTGAAGCTGCGCAGGATATCATGGTACCACCCATATTTTGCCTGCCCGCATCCATATCAAGTGACCTCGTATAGGCTGACCCCCTAGGTGATCAGTAAACGTTGTGTACCACAATTTTCTTGATAACTTTTTAACACCGTAAACCCGAGTCTGGACAGCTGCTTGATAGCCTGATGCGCCTAGCGAAACCACAAAGCTAAGGAACATGCGAACCGGCTGATTTATTGAACAACGCGTACAGATGTGTCACATGTAGCCGAAAACGGCCTGCTAATAAAGCTTACGTGGAAATTTCCAGGTGAACCAAAAAGTGATACTTCAAGGGCAAGTGAAGAACAACCAATTAAGTCTGTCGCAACGAAAACGGTTATTCCATTGGCAGTTGTATAGTCCAATTACGTTCGGAGCGGATTCTCCTATTAGTAAGGAACACTGCCAAGGCTGAAAGTGAAAGTCTGGAAACTCTTCACTACCTCAAGACGCGTTCCATAGACAAAAGTCTACGGCCGACTTCGGATGCGGACAGCACATCTACCGGAAGGCATATAGGTCAGGGCAACGTATTTTACAACAAACAATCGAGCAAACACACATACTGCGTGTAAAAATTACAAAATGAAATTTTGGTGTTCATGAACACATGAAATGGCACAACGGACGATGCTAAACAATACATACACCATATCCGAACATCAAGTGTTCAAGTATCGCCTCGCGAGCTCTTTCCTAGATTACTTCACTTTACATCAAACCAGTCTTAGATCTGTACCACAGTACTCTGGGGAATACGATGATTTTATTGACACGTCTTGTGGCGCCTGTGCCGTACTCAAGTTTGAACAAGAGACGATTTACGTGTAAAAGGCTTACTTTTGTGTCAACAAGTGTTGTGCATAAAACACATTCACGGGCATCGGAAGCTGTTTGTCTTTGAGCAGTTTTAGTGCACGCAGGAAAGAGCATCGGAAAAGGTCATCCATATCTGTGATGCAAAGGACAAGGGAACGGTTTTGTGGCAAAACAGAGGCAAATCACTGAAACGAGTCTTTCTGACTGATATTTGCATTACAATTAGTTAATACGCGAGTGGAAGGATAGTATGATGTGATACGTTTCTTCGTGATGTTCGCCTGAAAAAGCTGCGCATCATACATACAAATTAACGGTTCCTATGAATGCCCTTGAGCACCAGTATTGTGAGGAGACGTGTACCAATGGGGGGGATGAAGTTAGTTCATAGGCTCGCATTTTTGTGTCAGCGCATGATTGTTCTGGTTTGAAATGAGGAATCGTTCCAGACAGACTGACACATGTTTTGCACCAAGGAAAAGTACCTTGTGGAAACAAAACTGATGCCAATGTATTTGGTATACGTGTCACTTTGATTGTTCTATACATGATATACGCTGTCCAGTAGGTTTCAATTCGTGATCTCGTTTCCATTCTTAAAATGTGACTTACACGGACAGAGTTGCCAATAAAAGCCACACAAGCGTGTTTTGGTTCGCGTTAGTAAGGAAGAGTCTACGGAACTTGTAACACGTGTCCTTCCATAGGGACGTCTGTTTGCCGCTTAGACGAGCTGATCGGATGCATGTTAGTCTCTTCTGGGAGGAGTTTTGAGGGAAATGTTGCAGAAATGTCCATTGATTGGGCAAGGACGAGATTTACCTATGAATCCGAAATACAACAGAAGCTCCAAGATCTAACCACATGTGTCGTTGTCATAGTGTCACTGCGACACACATGGGGCAGGTAAGAGAGCACCTGGCCTTCAAATGCAGTGTAGAGGATATCGTCCATTTAGAAGATAAAAAGATGAAGAGGATGTCGAGTAGCCCTACCCAAGTTCATTAGATGTGGCTTGAGAGTGGAAAAACAGATACGAAATTGGATCATCTATGGGGTCTATCTTAAAGTATTCGTATATATTTCTCACACAGTCCACTTCTAAGTATGCCGTTCCATCAGACTGTCTGATCCACATAGTCGGATGCTGCTCTCATATTCAGGTGGCTGATTAATTATTATGAGGGTTGAATGAATTATTCAACCAACACAAGCGAGCTCTACTTCTCACGTACTGGTGAACAGCAGACGGGATTTAAATAAGTCTCACGCCCCAGATATTGATACGGCACTCATTCGACGATTCATTAAAGACGGGGAAAACAAATGACTCAACTCATGCGTAAAGGATAAAACCTGGACGCCCTGTCTTCACGGAGTTAGCTGCCGAGGCAGATTACTATTTATATCCCACGCTCTGAGCAGAGTTCCAGACACTACGGGAATTAGGTAGGTTGAGTATATCGGGACTGGAGGGATTGGAAAAATCTTTGCTACTGAACGAGACGAGAAATTCAACGAACAGTTGTCCATTGTATCAAGACGCTTCATTCAGAGTGAATACCATCATACAAGTTATGGTTCGTTTCCTCGGAACCATTGTTTAATAATTTGGTCTATTACCTTTTCTGAGTTCTTTTAAGGTAGCTGCTATATATATAATATATATATATATGTATATATATAGAGAGACTTGCCGGACCCCGGTGCTCTGGCGAAAGGTGACTTGATCAGAGAAGCAGAAGGTCGTATACATGTTTAAATAAGGGACAACCAACTAGCAAAACGGTTCTCAAACCATATCGTAAGAGCCAAAGTATAATTTTGGAGCAATCTAAACGCAACACGCCTCTTCATAATACTGACGTAACCGTGGTGTGTTTGAACTAGGTGAGGGGTGTAATAAAGCCCACACGGTGGGACACTGTGTGACCAATAAAAGGGGAGACCGCAGAACGAAATAACTCAAGTGGATAGACGAACCTACAGCATCGTCTTGTCCGATTTCCAGGTCACCCAAAGATACGTGCAGAGGAAGTTGGGATTCTTCTTCGGATGCAGTAGTAGCTTCGTTTCCTAACTTTTCCTGCGAAACAGAAGAATGTGCTGGATCAACCAAGAGAGGACGCGAAACAGAAGGTCCCAGTGAACTGGAATTTTGGTAGAAAAAGGCAAATCAAGGTCAGATTATTACGATGGAAAAAGAGAAACACGATCAAATAAACCAGACGAAAAACGCCAATTGGGCTGTGAAGCAGTTGCGGTGTTTAAACAGCAGAAACAGAAAGAATTGATATCCATACAATGGAGCAGACTTCAATAAGGCTTTACTTGTGAGCCGTAGTTCTGATGGACACAATTCATCGCTGGAAAACAGAGCAGAGCAGACTTTTCTATCTGAGGACGCTATCGGATGCTCGACACCCTACTCAAGTTGATCTACAAAAATCCATTTCAACTTCAAACATCCCGTTAAAATTCGAGGTCATCTTTGCCCGTAATGCAGCATCTCGTAAGTCCGTTGTTCCTTTCGCGGTTAGATAACTTGTTGGCAAGACCTTAGGGCAAATAGTCTGAGGCTACGACTTCCGATTGGATGGGTTATATAAAACATTGAACTGCTCTAGATCACCGCTCACTTTTCTAACTCGTTGTAATTACACATGCTGGTCCAATACAAAACTCCGTGTTCTAGAACATTGGTGTCCCAAGCAGAATTCCTGTCTTGCTTTGTAGCTCGCAAGGCGTCCGCATCAACAGAGTGAGCATGGTGTGTATCAGGTATCCAAGTGCACAAAATCGACGAGTTTCTTTCCGAGGACCTTGGTGTGAATCCCAACATGAATCGGCTGTTGTCTACAATTGTTAAAACGTTGCAGAAATGTCAAACCAGTGGAGACTGTAAGACACTTTTTCGCAGGCCGAATATCCAGTCAGCAATAGCTGCACTGTATTCAACAAGGACGAAATCGATATTTGGTTGGGTTGGCAATTTCACCATTAAACGTTTCGATATCCGTGCATGACTTTCGTCATGAACAGCGAAAGACAAAAACCAGGAGTAGATTGGCATCTAGCAATGTGGGGTCAACATTCAATATATGAGACAGTCGCATCCGTGGGATGGGATGGGATGGAATTTAAACTAGTCAACATCAACGCTAGTGGCAAACGTTAATGTGCCCTGATAACACAGCGGAAACGGGCTGACAGTTTTCCTGATGGACAGAAACCGGTTGTGTATGGTAAAATACTCGAGAAATTTGGAGAGGAAGGGTTGCAGAGCACTCTTCGTTCGCTATGTTTTCAACACACCCGTTTCTTTCCCATGTCCCACTCACTGTTTCATGGTTTCAATCAATTCGAGTCCATCAATCTTACAAGGGGTCCCTAACAATGGGTCCTCACTCACTTGTGGGACATTTTGTCCGCCGAAATTCTTGCTGAGCACGAATGAATGTCGCGAACTCATCCAAGCCCTTAATATTACTACAAAAAGTGGTTTACAGAGGGAGATGACCAATTGTAGTACGTCTTTTGGAGGAAAATACAAAAAGGGGCAATGTTTCACTTACCTAGACAGAGCAGCTATGCGACCATCATCATCAGAGACAGCAACATCAGTGTTGACACTGACGCTTTACTGCCATGTACGCATGCAATGCAAACATCTCAGAAGGGAATAAATGGGAATTTTTTTCTGAAGTCTTTTTTGTGAAATATATCCTTCTTACTGGTTCACCTTACCATAAAGTGTATAGTTTCGTCGTCCAGAGGTAATGTATGTTGCAAGAATATCGTAATTTAGCTGGATATGCACACTCTGACCTTAAAATAGAAGAACCGCTACTATGTTCATTCATTGGGAACACGGACTAAGAAGTAGACTACTTTGATACGGGTGCCCATTTAAACGCGGGCTTCAGAAACGTCCTGAATGCAATAAAAGCTCACCAAAGTGGCACGGCGTAAGTTGAATGGTCATTGCAGCCCGGAGTTTTATTGCAAACTGGTGGCATGTTCCACTACAGCTGGTTTTTCTGGATGGCAAAGAATCTGATACTTTTATGGAAAAATGGCTCGCTATGTACAAAATCAGTTTATGATAGCTACGTAAGGAATGCAAAATTGATGCGACTGTGCACAGTTGTCGTCGAATCATTTATCCTGTTGGAAAGAGGGAACACGAAGTCAGAGAATCCAACTCACCAGATATTGTCACCTATAATGTGGTAAACAATAACCACTTTTCCTCGACCACCGCTCATGAACATATCGTAACTGGACATGGCAGTATGCCCAACGGCAAACGGGGCACTGAACGAAAGTAAGAATGACTTCGAAAGTCAACTGACCGGTTGGAGCTTGTAATGATGGAACACAGGATCCCCTTTTCAATCCCATCGAAACTCTTCGGGGTCAACGGCTGATCCAGCACAAGTCCAGGGAGCATGAGGTCTGAGAAAAATGGTATAATGCTGTCAAAATGCCAAACCTGCTCCAGAAGCAAGCTTCGGAATAAGACTTTCGTGGGTTGTGAAGCTCGGTAAAAGATCAGGGATAAGCCACAAGAGGAATACAGTGGGTATTAAGCGATTCTCGTGTTCTATGAGTAGAGGATGGTCATCGTATTTGAGCACAGTAACATGGCATAACTCGGACGTGGCAAGTTTTAGACGAAAAACATTAGCTGAGTTTAGGGCTGTAGGAAGAACATTCACTTCAAGTTTGTACTGAGCCCGAAAGGAATCCAACACCTGTTTCCTAAAGAACGTTTATCTCCAAAGGTTCACTAACCTTTCAGACGCTTTGATCTTAGAGTTCGACTTGATGTTCACCGGTTTCAGAAACATTGGAGCTGAAAGGGAAGAGCTACTGATGAAGGGCATTGCAGATATATCATACGTGTGACTTTACAGTTCGTGTGGCTTGCAAGCCAGTTGCCAAGTTCGGCGAACAGATCAACAGACACCTGATCAACAACCAATAACAGTAATGGGTTTGGTGCGGACATCCGGGAAGACTTTCGCTTATGGGGTGATCAGAGGAAAGCTACAGCGCAGACATGAATTGGAAAGGAGAAACTGGTGAAACAGGATGCTGGAGGTGCTCCATATCCTATCATGAGTTTTGCACCTTCAAGGGGCGAGATGGCTAAGTGGATAGAGCGCGAATTTACTTACCAGGAGGTTCGTGGTTCGGACCCGACCTCTGCCTCTCGACTTACCCTGTCTAGGCTTGGGCAACCTGACAGTATCCCAGTCCTCGCGCTTCCCTCTGGTGGCATGGCGGTTAGGTATCGAAAGAGTACTACAGCTGATGGTTATTTGCACCTCTAAAGTGCGGATTCTCGCTTCAATAATCCCCACTATTTTGTGCTTCTCTGGAACTTAATGATGAAGAGCTTGAGCTCGTCGATCGGTTCGTTTCTCTTTACAGCTGAGTAGACCGTGATTTTACAACAGATAGGGTCATTACGCGAGTAACGAAGGCACTGGCCGCGTTCACAAATTTGCGTCATTTATAACATCAGAAGTGACTTTCACCGAAACCCACAACGTATACGGGTTCACTGTAAGGACTTTACGCTTGCGGGGCTTGGTCCCTCTATCTTGGGAACCTTGAGCGTCTTCGAACTTTTGATCACCGGTGACTCTATAGCATACCAAGAATTAGCTGGTTGCACCGAGTACGCAAATAAAAAATGCATAGGACTCATTAACAAATCAAAATCGTTGGATCAGCAGATTAGACTTCCTTGACTGAGATAGTTATTATTATGTCCAAATGCCATCTACGCAGCGATTGCTGGCAAAAGCTTCGTGAAACGAAAACTATACAGTGCTATATACGGAGTGCTGGCTGGAGCTCACTTGATACTCCTTGCACGTAACTGGATAACCTGCAGAAAATGGCACACAAACCACTCTAGAGTCGTGCATGCTGTCATTTCTTAGCCAAACTAAGTAGCTGAAGTTTGCCTGTCGTTGTGTGCAGTGCATATAGTGTATATTGCATCTCCGAAACAAGTATACAAGCCCCCAGTTTGGTTATGCACCTCAAACCGCTTAGGACGAACTCGAGCGCTTTACACTGAATTTTTTGAGTAGTTGGTGATGCTAAGTGAACGGATCGTCGCATTTAGGGACTACAAGTTGCCCTTAGCCTCAAGACTGAAAACGTCTTACTGGATTGGATTGCAGCAAACAGTCGTATTCGCCCCGTGTGATTGCCCGGTTGTTATTTCAATCATCCGACTAAACCAGTTTCAGCAGCCCAACAACGTCGATTTCATCTGGCTGGAAGGCTATTGGAAACGCAGCAAACGACAAAGATTAGTGAAAGGATGAACGGAAGAACGAAAGAAGCTATGCCCGGAAACTTTAAAACCGTCTTTCCAGTCTGTCCGACTTGACCAAACGAACAGTGACTTTCGTCAAGATCAGCAGACCTTACGGTTGTCTTACCAGCAGCTGCCGACCACGATGGCGCACGCAGATCCGTCAAATGCCGAACAATCAATGGTTTACAGAATGACAAAGATGCCTGGCGGATTGCGAAGGCCCATGATATGGGGAACGGTTGCGCTGCAGATAACAGTTGTGCCAACTTCAGCCGCCCCGATCAGGCGGCCAAAAGAGGATGGGTGTCAGCGAGACAATTTGCGAAAAAGACGGAACCGCAATTCATTCGTATAATGAATGTTTTGGGCGGTAGAGAACATTTCAGCTGGCTTCCTTCAACAAAGTTGCTGAAGGAACCCAGAACGTTGAAGAGGCATCGACAGCAGCCTGTCAACATCAACAGAACTCCGGCGTCCGTGCCTCCAACACGACAAGGCACCCGGCCTGAATGGTTAACATTCCACACTCTTCGAAGATGAAGCCCTACTACAGAAGATTTAGACCGAAAATAGAACATCGGTGGGACAGAGCGTCTCAAACGCGATTTCGATCTTCAAAAAGGGTTAAGAACGTTGTGCGAAACCCACCATGGTATCGGCCAAGTAGCCGTGGCACTCAAGGTGGTCCCTGACAATATTTTCCGCAGGTTGATCGATTAGCGTTAGAGGCTGATTAAGGTAGAGGCAAAAATTAAGCTGAATTTCGCTTTGGCGGAGGTGCTGAACATACCGCTATCTTGACAGGTCCTCAAAAAGCGCCACTCTTTCAAATACCCAATACTGATCATCTTTCTTGACTTGAAGACTGCATTCGGCACTGTCAGTCACCAGAAACTAAGGCGTTATCTGGCGACTAAAGATACGCTCCCTAAATTTTATATCTTGGAACGCCATTGTATATCAACTCTATCGAGCATGTACACGCATACAGCAAGATGTCGTCTGAGTTTACCACGTTCAGCTATGTAAAACAATGCCTTATTCTCTGCCAGTTGTCTGAAACGTTGTTATGACACGCTGCTTGGAAAGTACCGGGTTAAGCTGATCCTCATGTGGTTACCACACTTATTACGAGTCCCTTGTTTTAAATGGGCACTATCACAGACTCTCCTGTTGTTGTTTAGAGCGGTCTCCCTTACCCAAATGCAGGCAAGCAGCTCAGACAAGAACTGAGTGAGGCTTTTCACCCTCATCTTTGAACAATGCGTGTAGGAAGTTATCTGCACCAGAAGCTCGGTGGCGCTTGATAGAACATATGCGGTCATAAACCTCCGAGATCGCAAGGAGTTTCAAGTTCAACGTAGAGGTTCTACATCAACTGTGGACTCCAGAAGAGTGACAGCGGGTGGCCATGATAGCTGTTGTTCCAAGTATTCGGGCCAACGGTCGAGGCGTTCTTCTTTACTCGAGATGGTCACTGCCTTCATATCCTTGGTGGTCTCGCTAAAAGGCGTTTTCCGGGGACCGGTCACACGGATCAACTGAAATAATCTTCGGATGTTAGCAGCTTACGGAGCCTCTTCTATTTCGTTGGCTTTCTGTATCCATCACACTTTACGGTCGTCTTGAACGCTCACTCTCACCTGACGTCTCATAATAAGTCGTATCAAGTTATGTTCGGGACCGGCTGAGATATTTCTCCGAGATTTAAACAGTGCCGCTGTTTGGTCTGATATCCAGTGCTTGAGTGAGCCTGGTGATGTCGTGCCACATGTGATATTCACAGCATTATGCAAAAAGTTTGCAATCTCGTCCCAGTATGAGCTCGCATCTGATGGTGGAGCCTTTGGAAGACTCTAGAAGACGATTCTGGTAATTTTGTCCAACATCCGGATCTGCCCGTCTTTCAGTTGCCAAGTTATTGGCTCGCACCTTACGCGGCCCTGGAAAACGTAGGGTGAAGCGACTCCGGAAGAAGTCGGAATCCGCGGATATGTCCCAAAACGACCGGCAGTCAGTAATTGGTCCGCGTCATCGGTAAGTGATGGCAATGTGATCGATTTGAGTTTACGGCCGGCATACCGTTGGAGGACACCATGTAGCCAGACGACTTCGGCTATTTCGGAAGTTAGTACTGCATAAAAAACAGGCTTCGATCAGCGCACAGGTGAAGCAACCGTCCACCAGTGTCCGTATGTACCGAGTCCAATGCATGTCGACCTCCTAATTGAGTCTCAGATATGTTAAGCCTGACCACTTTGGCATTCATATCTCCGGCAACCACCACGATACCTTAGCTTTTCGCTAGACGCAACGGGGCATTCAGAGAGTAAAAAAACATGTCTTTAGTGTTATCAGAGCTACCGTGAGTCGGAATGCAAGTAGACACAGATATCGACCAACTTCCCCATTGTGAGACTCCTTCACAGACGTTGCCAGACGAACCGCACACAAGCGACTATCAACCGGTATCCAGTCAAACAACGATACTTCCACCAGGTGAATTGGGACGATACCAACCAATGCAAATCCTGCTGTAGCAGCCTCTGAATCGCCAGAGATGCAAAGCCGGAAACAAGCGGAAACTGACGGGGCGACTAGCTCAACTAGTGTGCTTGCATCTTGAACTCTTGTTTCTGAAACTCAAGGAACATCAATACCAAGTTGGTCTAGTGTGAAAGCAAGAGCAGCTTGTTGACCTGTTTGCTTCGGATTGCGGACATTGAAGGCGGTCAGATAGAATAGGTGTCGAGGCTTGAAGATTAATTTCGAAATGACTGAGGATGTCGGCACCGGATGACACGCAGATCCGTCACGAAGAGACTGGAACTTATCGTGGTGTGACGGTTTGCGCACCTCAGCGATCCACTGAGCTATACTGGAGAGTGTCCCGCGACACTCACAGAGTCACTCATACCAGGTTGGTCAATGGTTAGAGGTCTGACGAACACAGTCTCCTGGCCCTCCAGGTTGGGAGTTGGAACATGTGGCGACTTGTTCCGTAGAAATGGTAATGCATTTGCATTTCCCGCCAAACACCGCTGCCTTGC
>NW_008751909.1:697096-726165 GCF_000715545.1 Opisthorchis viverrini
TTGGTGTCGGCGAATCCGTAACGAGGCAGTTAGAGAGCGTGTTTTCGGTTGTGTAACGGGTACTTCCATTGAAGAATGTGTCCAGCACCAGAAGCTGCGTTGGTTGGGTCATGTTTTACGCATGCCGAATCATCGTTTACCGAAAAGAGTACTATTTTCTATACCCGATTCGGAGTGGCGTAAACAGAGAGGTGGCCAACCCATGACCTGGCAGAGGAGTATGAAGGAGATGACGAAACGCTTGGGTGCTGTCGGTGCTACTCGCCTTCCAGGATGGGGACCGCGTGATCCTCACTGTGCCTGGTTGGAGACACTACAAGATATGGCTGCCAACCGATGTCAGTGGCGTTCTTGTTGTCAGTTTCTATCCAGATTGCCTGAGTGAATGTCTGGAGGTGTATGCACCTCGGAATGATTGTGCTAAGCTAGCACTAAGTCCCTTCCCCGTCCACCTTTATTCTTTTCTTTACAATAAGGCTTTCAAATAAGTCATGGTTGTACGGCAGTGAAGCATCGGTGTTGAACACTGATGTCATGCTGTCGGATGATGATGATGCTGTCGATGATGATGATGATGACACGCAGATGTTGCTTGCAAGACTGACGCAGGATGAAGAGTTAGCAGTCCCAAGTGCTGGGCCTACAAAGAGGTACTTATTGGAGGGGTGGGGGGAGAAGTATGTAAAAGATAAAATAAAGTGTCAGTAGTCGTTTACTCCCCCCTGCTGTATCCTGCGAGTAAAGCCATCCGGCTGATAGCACCACGCGACGGCCGATATGGAACGCCGAATTTCCGAAAGAATAAAATTCCTCCACCAGGGCTTTCCGAGAAAGGCATGTTTTGATTTCTTCGTCCGAGATACGGGTGAGTGATTTGAGGACTGATTGTCTTGCTTCAGGATTTCGGATCCGCATCGTCACTTGGGGAAGCGAATTGTATCGATCGGGCGTTTCCTCAGGACTATGTGGCTGACAGTCGATGTTACACTTCGTTCTAGAGTCACAAGCCCAGCCGGTAAATTTTGGGTTGGAGATCAGGCGGACGTTCGCCTTGTGGGACTAAGAATGACGAATAGACACAAAGCAGACAATGCGCTCGTGATGCGCATTGGACATTGGGAGTACGGTCGAAAGGTCGGGACCAGTCAAAACTTTGAGGGCAGATTAATACACTTCTATAATTTCCGCAGTGGTATCAAAACCGGGAAAAAGGATAAGAAACTAAGAAACGGCCAGTAGCTTATAAAGGTAAATGGCAGGATAGCACAGTTGCCTTCCCCAGACAGAGTGAAGGAATGAAATTAATCGGACACTTGTGATTCAGTTGTAAAAATTAGGTCAGCAACGGCCTTCTAGGAAATGGGCTGCAGATAGACTGAGGTAGAACTAGTAAAGGAAAGAAGCAATTCTCAGAAGGATTGCATTGAAGCAACAAATTCGAGAAATGCACCAGTTGCACTGGATGGCTGGATTGCTGAAGTGAGAATACTTGGAAAGCTTACACTTTCGAGGAAGTTAGGGAGGGTTGCCATTCTGGGTGGGCAAGGCAGGTAAACGGTAAGTGAAATCAGTCAATCAACTATCGTGTTCACGCTCTATGAAGCCATGAAGGGTCAACTCTGTAAAAGTCAGAAGACGAAACTGGAGCCGTCCGCGGTGAAAGGCCGAGTCAATATAGTGTAGCAGAGGAGAGACATTTCAAATTCATCTACATTTGAGAAGGTCCAAGTTTCTCATACAAGCACCGGATTTCATTTCAGTGAGCTTGGACCCTTTATCCACGAGACTAGTGCAATTGTCGAAAACGCAAGGGGTCACGTTCTCTATTGAAGTTGGTCGGTTTCTACAATAGCAGATCTACGGAATACATGGTGAAGTGGAATGGAACATAACTGAGTGGGATGTGGTGGACGGTGGAGATCGCGGATTGTGGATGTTCTGGGATCGAGAGACATTGATTCGGGATGACATGGAGCGCCTTCCCATCCGGAGATGACTGGCGGTTGACGTGTGTTGTTGGTCAATTGGGGCGTGTTCGTTTTGGATGAACGTTCATAGGGTCGAAATCCAATCTGAGGGAACATTCGGACCACATGAAGGAAGCAAGTGCGTCTGGCGCAAATGGACAGTCAATTCTAGAGATAGGACTAGCTGCGGGAATGATCCTATCAGCTTGCTGGGCTGCAGGACCATTGGCCGAGTGTTCCGAAAGTGACCAAAAATGGATGTGGGACATCGTTGGATTTTCTGAAGAACCAAGAGGCTCTAACGAATCCCAAGATCGGAGGCATGTTAGCGGGGACCGACACGACGTCACTCGCAACACTGGCAGGGCCAGTATCGGAAAACTGAAGACCTCGAATGAGGATGTTGCAGGCTCCGGGTTAAGCATCGCTTGATTTTCGACTAACTTCCCCAATGAGATGACGGTCGACTTTAAGAGCCAGATAGGTTGAATCGAAGGGGTTAGCGATACAGCACGCATGATTTCTATGCATGATACCTGATGCGCCAGCATGGCTTCGCGGTCGAGGGGAATTTTTAGCCTGAATTGCTGTGGACTGTTGGCAAATGAAAAGTTTTGATGTATTAAAAGCCATTGCAAACTGGAACAGCCTTTAACGGGAGAAAGAAAGTGTTATAGGTGCACTTATGGGACAATCACAGAACTAGAGAATCACTCCCGGACAAGAAGCCGGAAGAGTCCATATCCTTGGTCTCGGAACACTTTAAGACGCGGTTTGGTAGATGGGCAAGCGAGGGGCCTCGCGTACATAGTACAGAGTGCATTCTGGTTTAATTATGTGTACATATAAGTAATTACAAGTAATGGTGACGCACAACCATGCTTATTGAACTTCTGCTCAAAAGGTTTCTTTCCGTTTCACGTTCACAGAAATTGGCGTGAAACCCAACTACACATAGCATGAAGTACGCACGTTCTGGAAGCACGGGGGGACAGTGATTATCCGAAGGTGGGTGTTCACGACAATTTCTGCGGATGAAAAACCGAAAGAAGGCTCACGAGCCGGAGCCTAGTAAGAAAGTATGTACATCACCATCAAATCAAACGAACTAGCAGACACCGTATACTGCAGACATCACCCACGATTTTCAATGACGGGGAAAGGCTGGGAACCAAAAAAGGCCAGGCACGGTTCGACTCATCCAGGCTAACCAATCAGAGCACCCGTCTCCAAGCATTTGGCTGGTTAAAGATATATCTGTCAGGTCACCGTGATATTCGGGCATTCCAAGACGCCATACTTAGAACACGATTATAGCATAATTTCAGTGCAACATGGTCTCAACATTCTGGCCACGGTATGCGCGACCATGAGAACCCGGTCTCCGTTGCGTTGGATTCCCGTCCTATAAGTGACAATTACTCAGTTGGATTAGCTGAAATGTACCTAAGCTCCTCAAACCCGTCGCTGACAGGCTGGGGTATTCTAAGTCCCTTATCCACTCATTGAAAAATCCTTAAGATAGAATATTGCATAAAAAATGGAGCTTGTCACCGACGTAGAATTCATAGAGTACCATTTGTAGTGGAAAATGTTTTACGCTGGTCATTGGGTAAAACCAAGAGGTCTTGAGCAACAGGACTCGAGCATTCCCTGGTTAGTAACAGACTTCATCAGGCTATGTACAACGTTGAAAAATCTTCAGTATGTTCCATGTTGGTGCGTTTGAATCTGCGACAAGGAAGAAAAGTCCAGGCCGCTTGCAGAGGCAACTAAGCGCAGCAGATGGTCCGCAAAGGTTCAGCGCCTCATGCTGCAGTGTGCACACTATGGCAGCACCTGGGTACATTAAGTATTCGAAAGCAGATGTCTGCGACGTTTACTGCAGATTGAAAACAGGAAGAGAACTCATTAGCCGAAGCCCACTAAGGCAGTATAACACCACTAATTGCATATGCACCAACCGAACTGTTGAGCACTATGTTCTCCACTGGCCCTCTTTTTAGGAATACTGTCCCCGGTGTGTCATGGCTTTCGCGAACATGCCGGTGCTGGTGATATGTGGGGCTCAGGAGCGTTTACGGAGGTGGGTGTGTCGACCGTGTATGAGTCCGGAACACGTTGGCCCCATGGCCATTATGTACATGTAGAGAATCAGGGAATATGTGGTGGAATAGTCAATATGTTGTTGCCGCCCTGGCGTGATCGCCAAATATGTACTTTGCACACCAGATTCACTAGGGTGCATGGACTAACCATAGGCAGGCGTTCGCGACAGTTACTGTGGATTGAAAAAAGAAGCGTAGCTCAGGAGCAGAAAATCAGTGAGTACGGTTGTAATCCACTGACAATTATATATAAACAAACCAAAGTGAAAAAATCTGTATTTTACAAATCAAACGTCATAAGTCCTGTCGCGGCTCCGTCCCAGCCGATACGTTCAGAGCTTATGATGACCCTGCCACTCATTTCACAGAAATCAGAGACGTTGGTCTCAGAAGCTCTTGCACCTTTAGTTTCTCTCACGAAGTTTAGTTCCAGGGTACCCAAGCACGCCAACTCGGCTTTCTACTATCACGATTCTTCTATCTTCGAGACATAAAGGTCGCGATTTTCAAGCTATGCGTGCGACCAGTTGTAGAAATTCTGTTGTTTTCTCTTCCCTCCGTATCCAAAGTTTCAGGCCGCACTCGAGAAAGTCCAATCTTCGTTCACCAAAAAGTTATTACCGCAGACTAGCCTCACTCCTACCGTTCCAGCTGTACAATTTTGGGCCTTGGGGTACATTGGCCCAGACAGTCAAGGCTAAATTTAACTCTCTTAAATCGTCTGTTACACCGAAATGCTATCATTGCAGAGGCTAGGTAAAACTTAAATTCATATGCAGGCCATAAGTTCCGTAAATCCAGCAACATTTCAGTGTGCCCTCAAGCGCGCACAAGCCCGAGACAATACTTACTCCCAGTTTACTACACTTGCATTCAGAACAGTCTCTCTGATCGGTTTCGAAATATCACACATCCGCATCGTTTTCACAGTCTGGAGATAAGCTTTTTTACGTGTGAACTGGATCCAGACCACCTCTGAGTTTGGTGAAGGTTTAGTTAGTGATCGGAAAAATAATTAAAACAATAATTAAAAATAATACTCCACCTCCTTATTATACTTTGCTACCTCTTTGACCTACATAAAGCCACTAACACCATGAACCTCTCAGCTGGGTCTCTGCCCTGGACTACCCTATCTGCTCTGTTTAATGAGTGATGCCTCGTGTTTCCTAACCACAACCAACATAAAAACAAGCAAAAGTCAGAGTTTCTCATACCTGAGAAGGTATCATACTCCTCGCAACCCACCCAGCACGTGCACAAAAAAATCGCGGTGCGCCACTGTTCGACTCGACAGCTCACGCTCCGTCAACGCTTGGCCATGTTTCACACACTCTGGCGATCACCGTTCTGTCCCATCATTCCAGTGGTAGCTGCCGCCTCCTTTGCTTCCGTGACATGCCTTTTCCAGCGGCTGTTTGTAGTTTGCTTGTTTGAAATGACTGAGCTGTTTTACTGGTCTGGCTTCCCTCGACCGGATAAAATAGCTGGCAGCTGGAGTTCTTTAATATTACATAAGCCGCAATCATGACTGCTTGGTGGCATGCTGCCTTGCGGATCTGGTAGCATGCACGAGGGATGAAAACCTCGTGTGCTGGTCGGTACGTATCGCAGGGGGATCGCTCTGTTGCGTTGCACCATGTTCCGTTCATATATCCACCATCTCTCCAGTTGCATGGGTGCTACGCCCATCGACGGTGGTTCGGAGCATGGCCTTCATTTCTGGAAATTAATAAAAGAGAACCGTTGTTTTCTGTTTGTTTCTACTGGACCGGACTCGTCCCGGTTGCAATTAAACTAGCAAAGCTACAGGCTACAGACGGTGAAAAAGTGAAAAAAATGAAAAAACCCGCCCCCCGCCTGGTAACAAAAAGAAGTTCTGTGCAAAAACACAGACGTAAAAGTCTGGAGACTCCGTGATTCCCATGGCTTACATCGATATACGGAATTGTAGCTGCCCATTTCATATTTGGGGTGGTATGGCACCAAAACCCACTGAGTCAACCAAACAAAACACACGCCCCTATCTACTGCTCCCAACAATGAACATATACAATGAGGTGTATATGTGTAAGAGTCTCCTGATCCTCCGCTACCAGCATGCAAGTCTAGTACCCAAAGGTCTTTTATTCGCCATGCGCAATCAGTTAACCCCAAGCTGATAGGACTGCTTCGGGGACTGATGACTAGTGCTCGACACAAACTTTCTCTCCTGGTACTGTCCAACTCGGGTAATAAATATCAGAATAACTAGTCGATCATCTCGGATGTTCGCTCCCATCAGTCCCCATACATTTGATTTCTCTGACCACACCACAACTCCGCGAGCTTAAATCGGTTTTCACTAGATCCCCTGTAATTTAATATCATATGTTATCAAACACAAGCCTTGGTCGCTATATTCCTTTGAGGTAGGTTTAACTCAAAAGTCACAAACATGAATGTGTTTTGGTTGTTCGTTCAATTGCCGTTCCTCGGGAAAGCAATACGATCTGCAAAATGATTCACCCGTATTTCTTGGACGAAATGTTCAGTATGACAAGTTAAAATTTCCGTACAGTTTAAATGCGAGTAGCAAGTTCTGCAGAACTGCCGGCGTTATCGCTTCAGCTACCAAACGGACGTCAGCATTTTTAAAACATTTTTCTGTTTTAGAAATGAAATTTTGGGTGCCACTGACCCCTATCCAGTGTTGCTGCCTTTTTGAAGATAACACCAGAATGTTTGAACTCTTTTACCTCAAAGGCCTTTCTCGTGTAAAACTGCGATTATTCGTTGTCCATGTACATATATAAACACTCATTACGTGGTATTTTTTCAATTATATCACCTCTTGATTCCAAAAATTTCAGTAAAAATGCTAAACATGACCTAATCACAATGGTTTTCTTTCCACAGGTGGGTTTGTGAAATCCTCCACGTCCGCCATTGCCCCATTGCGCCTCCTTTTTGTAAATTGAAATGATTCGAACTGACCCGTTGATAATCATTTGAAAACGAATGTTAGATTATTGTTGATATTATATGTTGCCTCTAATGTATATCTGGTAGTAACTGAGAACGGAAACGGCAGAGAAACACAGTGGGTACTTAAACGCAATGTCCTAAAATGAAAACTTCTGGCTCGGAAACATTTTGCGTATCGCGCAACATATTTTATTAATGTGAATTTCCTATTCCCGTTTTTAGACTTTGGACTCGGTAAAATATTAAGTGTAAGGCACGTGCTCGTCGCATCAACAACTCCTGCACTTGCACGATCTTAAGTTCAAAATCTGCAGAAAATCTTGCATACCTAATGAACTTGCTAGAATATACACAAAGACTCTGCAACACCAACTTGCAACGTTAGTAATGGGTTTCAGACTACGATCACTGCAACATTCAGGTGTAGTGGTCTGGCTACCCAATAAGTCAGTTTACCAGAAGTGTGTGGCAAAGAAATAAAATAACGTTAGTTTAGGTATACACAAATAAAGAGGTCAGATGGAACAGACTCACTAACAATTGCTCTCTTTAGAATAGTTTGTCGTTGGCCCGGGTCAACGAATAAACAATAATCCAATTATGTTTGTCCAGAGGTCTTCTTCTGAACGGTTTCCACGTATAATAGATTCCGAAGATGGTCTGAACTGCTTTGGTATCGGAGTTAGTACATGAGACTCGCGAATGACCGCTACAAGCGCGAGCGAAATCAGGAGAGAGAGTTGAAGCACGTGACCACGCTTGTATTATGTAAAATTGTACGAGTGCGCGTTTTTATAGTTTCTCGTATTCAAACAAAAAACGATTATGCAATGGATGAAATACGTAGTGTTATAATGGAAGTAAAATAAAGGTACAAAACGCCACACAGGATAAAACTCATTCTGAAATCGTACTATACTAACCGTGTTAATTGGTCGGGACACAAAGATTCTATCTCAGCCTAAGATACAGATGTCGAGTATATGGTAAAATGTTGGTAGCTTGTGTAACGTAAATGGTCGTTGGTTTCCCCGCTGAGCTTGGCACTTTGATTGCAGGCGTTTCATGACCAGTCGAGGTGACATCATGAGTGCACTGTTAGGGAGCATAATGGTGCGTAGCGATGGCACAGTTTCGATTAAAAAGATGACTTAATCGAGAAGACTTAATTTTCAAAAGAATCAGCGGAACACCCAATGAACAGCAAAACTAACATCGGGGTAAGCAAGTCGACGCAGGTAAGAAAGATTAGGGTGGAATATACTAGCGTACAGCATGACTGTTTAACGATGTAGCTACTGAATTATCTTAGCATCAAGGAAAATAGGTGCGTACCCATAATTCTGTTCTTGATAATAATCGACTGGCGCACCCTTTTGCGTTTCAGTCCATTTTTAAAAACATATCAACCTCAAACAGTTTGAGGAAGCGAATTAGTTTTTTCACGTGTAACAGCTGATACTTTACTCCATGGTAGTGATTTTGGATAAAGGGGCAAGTGTTCTTCCAGTGATATTACTGGAGTTTTTAGAAGTAATCGGTAAATGTTAGAGCTTACGATTATCAGTGCCAATATCGGTTAGTCCTAGAGCAAAATTTCGTGATATAATCAAAGTGGGAGTAAACTAGTGGGTGAGCATTAGTTGAACGGATTATGTGAGTGGTTGAAAATAAACATTGATGAGGTACTAACCGAACTCCGTAAAAGTGGCTGAAGGTAAAAGTTGACTTAATGGTATCCTACACGTTTAGGTGTTGTTAATCGAGGTCCAGTATCAACGAATACGGAAAAACTATCGTTGGATTTGGGAGCTGTTGCAACAGGAAAGACTTCCATGGCGAATCTGTTGTTTAGCAATCAGTAGGCTGTCTAAAGTTGGGTATAAAATGCCAGGTCAGTCAAATCCATTGTATCTAGAAGTCATCTGAGGCTGGAATTAACCGGATGTGCTCCAGGGCTATCACACAACAAACTTAAAAGATCAACTGACCCATTTACCGTCCAGCGCAAAGCGGTTACTTAGAAGGTATTATTTCCGTTCCAAACTGCGCAACGCCTCACTCAGTCGAATGACCTTATATTGGATCTGTGCCGTTGGTTCTACGTCACAAATAAATTCGATTCGCCTTACCAGAGCATCGATGGCGGTCATCGGGGGAAAGTAGGGTTTAAGATAAAATATACTTTTGCGAAAACAATGGACACGCCGAAGTCACCTGTTTGTAATGCGCATCCGTATCATAAAGTGCAATATTCTGCGTACTACCGCAATAAACACGGTTTTATGGCAGACCATTCTGAAAGTATTTGGCTGCGGGATAGTTACTGTGCGTTTTTTGGACTACCATTTAAATAAAACAAGTGCATAGTTCAAGCATATTGTTCACAGTCAAGTTTTGGGGACGGACTTGGATAGCACAGTATAGGAAAATGAATGTAACTAGAAGCGTACACAGTGATGCAGCATAAAATTTCCGGCATTAAGACATCCAAGTGTTAATACTGAGTTACCTTGTAAAGTGATGTGCAGATATTGCATTAGCAGGAAATCGCACAAACGGCAGACAGGAAGACTCAAATCAGGAAAGTAATTTTGATAAAATCAGGCAGAATCACTCGTATAGCGTGTAGCCAAGAAATGAGGAGTGACAATTTAAGATAGGATGATGTTGCCACAAACGGTGAGTTAAAGGGTTTTCTCACTGAACTTTGGCGAAGGAACTAGCATTGGAAGGGAACAAATGTGTAAGCGCTACGCGAGACATTTAGACGGATGCCAAAACTACGGGTTAAATGACAATAAAACACTAATCACTACAATACTGAACAAGTGGTCCTTGTTTGGGCTACTTGATGAAGCGAACTTCTGTTGGTTCTGCTCGTGAAACAAGCTACTGAAATGCCAATAAGTGAACCACACCATGAATTTTCCTTGAGTATTTCATTCGAATAGTGTTCAAACAAAATTTCAAACGAATAATAATATTTCACGGTAGGGTTTTATTACATCAAACTTCGTGAGTTTGAAGAACTTCCAACAGTTACAGTTTTTCCACAGCAGAAAATGGGTAGAAACGCGGAACCTTTTAACAATCGAAAATGAGCTTTACTGATGCTCTCTGAGCCAGCATTGTATCCATGGCAGGAGACCCTGTTTGGTGGGTCCCGGGACGATTTTCTTGAGAATTCAAAAAGGTTTGCTCAAATTCTCAAATATCTCTGTCCCCGAGGAACCATAAACTATGAATCGTTCTAATCCCATCCAGTGAAGAACAGAAAACTGGCACCATTCTTAGCTCAAAATCTCAGAATTCCTCAGCCTTAGAAGTGAGGGATGGTTCTCTTATCGGCTCCGTGTGCCACATTTAAGTAAGTAAGTAAGTAAGTAAGTAAGTAAGTAAGTAAGTAAGTAAGTAAGTAAGTAAGTAAGTAAGTAAGTAAGTAAGTAAGTAAGTAAGTAAGTAAGTAAGTAAGTAAGTAAGTAAGTAAGTAAGTAAGTAAGTAAGTAAGTAAGTAAGTAAGTAAGTAAGTAAGTAAGTAAGTAAGTAAGTAAGTAAGTAAGTAAGTAAGTAAGTAAGTAAGTAAGTAAGTAAGTAAGTAAGTAAGTAAGTAAGTAAGTAAGTAAGTAAGTAAGTAAGTAAGTAAGTAAGTAAGTAAGTAAGTAAGTAAGTAAGTAAGTAAGTAAGTAAGTAAGTAAGTATTATAGCCCTTGTGGCACACACATTTAACTTCAAGAATCTTCGTCAAAACAACCAAGAGCGTATCATTAGTTCAACTGCGAACTTGGGGGAAACGGCTAGGCTTGGGGTGTTTGAAGAGTTTTCTGTCGCATCCATATAGCACGTTGTTGAGTCCACATGGCAAGGAGTGAACTGAAAAGCATTTTTAGAGCTCTGCTGACGACCAGAGACGTCTTGCAAACCTGGGAAAATAAACACGAGTAAAATGTACCAACAAAATTTTATAATATTTTCATGACGCTGCAACGTAACTCATACTGGTTTTCAGCTTCTCTTCTGACAAGGGTGATATCCTTTCATTCAGAAGGCCTAGGGTCATGAATTAGTGAGCTCATCGGAGATGAGGCAATGAAGCGTGCAAACCTAGCTTCATCTCTATCTTAAGTTACAAAACACACCATAAGTCGGCTTTGCTCCAAAGCTACGTGGCTAAGTTTGGTTAGATTACCGGCCGCAGACAATGTTTGATAGAAGGGGCGCAAAACTTATGTATCAAAGACATGTGTCCAGTAATTGATTCGAGAAATTCTAAACAAATATTAGAAAGTCACCAGCGCGACAAACTCAACTTCCGGCTATTTCCTCTTTCTATTTAGCTTCGAAGCAGCTAAACAAACATTCGGTGGAAAACCTGAGTACAGCACTCAATAAAAAACAGTTCATCACAATGTTCGAAAGCCTTTTTTGCAGATATATATTTACTTTGTAATTTTATCTATTCCAGCGCCTGTTGCCATGACAATCCACGCATGTTTCCCCTCCTGGTACCGGTATTCAGGGGATTCCTGTTGAGTGAAGTGAAATAGCTCATTAGCCCTAAAAACAAATTACAACTGACAGATGTTGTACCATGGGCTTCTTCAACGAAGCGAAGAACTTTTGCCAATGCTTGATGCCGATTGTTGGTGAATTTCGATCAATCTGTTCGGAATACTTCAGTTTTCTACGTTATCCTGACGGTCAACTCAACCGAATTTTAAGACAGACCCTGTATAATACTTGCCCAGATGCTGTTGTGGAACGTGCGAGAAGAAACTTTTATTCCAGTAATTTATGAACACCAGCTCAGTTTGAGTCAGTCATATGATCCAAATTCGAGGAATTTGCTCAGTCTGTTTGCCTTATATGTCCCAAAAAGGATAGACGGAGTTAGGCGAATATTTCTAATATCTCAGACATTAAGTGTAGACCTAATTCAAACTGTTATTGGTTGTCACCAATACAAGTATTTGCTTTTCAGTAAGTCCTTACTACACTTGAGTTCATCACACGAGACTTGTCCCATAAGGATAAGTCACTTAATTATAATTTTGGGGTCTGTAAAACTTGGGTGCACATTGCTTTTATTTCAGCAGTTCCATTTTTGTTCTGAGGCTATCATTCCTGTTAGTCTCACTTTTTTACCTGCAGCCAGAACAGTGATCTTCTCTCCACCCGCAAATATTTTGGTTTAACAGCGCTACTGAATAGGCAGGAGTAGTTTGTCTTCGAAATTCTGTGAACAACACTGAGCAAACAGTAACCCGAATGCGACACAGACAGGTGGGACGATTTCGCCACAAACGGTTGGTTGTGTTGTATAGTTTGGAATGTGCGGAAACAGAAACCCCTGACTTCTGTTCCGCCTTATTCGGGAGAGATACCGAGGGATCAATTTCATCATTAATGTGGGTTAGTGGCAAACGTGCAACCGAAGAAATTTCTTTTCACGGTTTAATGCTTTCGCTGATTCGTGATTCGGTTAACGTGCATGACCCCTAGCACAAATCAGAAGAATGGAAATATGTGTTTCTGCCGTTTCTACTTCCAATCAACGGTTACTTGGTCGATTCAATAGTCGAACAAGCGTGCTAAAGTGGAGATCTGCCAGTCAGGGCATTAGTTGATAATTCATATTAACTATAGATAAACGACGAATGCGGATTGGTTGCCATTCTGTGTATATTCATTACATCTGCACGACGCTTTCCAGCACTCTTGGATAATCCATTCCGGTTTGACCGGGCATGCTCGTGACACTGTAGTTGTGCTATTCGTACAGATTAAGCTTCCCAGCCTCCCTTGTCTGAGGATTTTATGAGATGGAGGAAGTGTGCATCCAGTTCTTTCTGCAGCACGCATTTCCATGCTTATGTTGGTTTCTCCGACGCAAGTGTCCTTGCAATTGCCAAAACAAGTGTGACGCACGGTTCCATCCAGCTGAACTTGAGTAAGAACCAATAAACACACAAGTGTTTTCTCGATTGTTTATACCCAAGCAAAAGAACAAACAACAATGGCTTTTAGAGACTTGAAAAACACTGAGCTGCTGTGCGGCACTTCATTCTGCCGTTCGGCTGTCTACTTCTCAATCGGCGTCTCAACTGTGAAGCAATCCAATAAGTAGTTTTGTGCGCTAGTGTCAAACGAAATAACTGGACAGGTCCGGTCGGGTCAGGTGAAGTGAATAACTATTCGCCAGTGTAACAGGCAGAAATATTAACTATGTTTATGAAACTTTTTGAAACGATACGTCAGTAAATATGGCGGCTTGGGATACTTCCGTTAGGCTTGCCCTCTCTTGCGCGGAATCAGACACCCGCGAACCTTTTCTGCTTCACGCTTATTTTCTCCGACAAGCGATTGCGACCTCAAAAATTCTGTCCGCTTGAAGAGGACGTGACCTTTTGGTGGGTTCTCTTGAAAGAAAGTTTTGAACTGCGTCAGGAACCGATAAATTTCTGGGTCTTTGGTAGTTTCACTTATGTAAATGGAGGGTACTAAAGGAGTTTAGTCTTTGCGTCCGCTTGTCTACAAAAATAAAGGAAAACGTGGTGTTGTTTTTTACAGATCATCATGATAGGGTTTCTCTAATGTAGATTTTGGAGTTCCGATGTATTGGACGATAGATGGAGATTACATGTTTGGCGTCCAACGGAATTCTGGCGATCTGTGGCTTCCAGGAGTGAAAGGGAACCAAGCCAACTGGGTGAGTTTTTTCTGGATGCTTATGTTCAGGCACTGTGTCAGGATTCAATTTAACTGATGGTAGCATTTGAGTCTCGCATTCTTTTTCTCTTATTTCCTGAAGATCAAAAACTTGAAGAGTTGAGGCCCTTGGTTATTGCAGCAGCAGCTAAAATTCACACCGAAAAAAATCGTTGATTAACAATTATCGAGCTTGTACTTTACGCAGTTTACCTCTAAATATATCAAAAACTCAAGTTTTGACTTGACGAATTAATCGGCCCGTATTCTGTCTGAACAAATTCCCAATTCTTAATGCATCTCCGCTGCTGAACACCTTTGTAGATGAATGTAAACGAGTTTCTTTATGACGATAAAATGTGGGGGTTATCAATTTAGTGAGTAGTTTCCTTTATGAAAATATACTGCTATACCTCGAATATCGTGCTAACTGAAACTTGAGGTGGCCTGTGTACAGCACATTCCGTTGTAGAATATCATAAACGAGAGATCTAGCTGAGTCTCTCGTGAAAACCGAATTGATTTTCAAATGAGTGTATTTGTCGAAAACAGCCCAATTTGGGTTCAAATAGAACACAAGGTTGACGGAAACTCGGGGACTGTGCATACCTGATGAGCTCCAAGAAGAGCGGAACCGGTCGTGGGCTGTCGGCGAATTTCAGCAACCTTGCGAGTAATTTCCTTCAGTGAAATATTATTTTCGGCACTGTGTGAAATTCAAGCCCGTGTACCAAGCAGAACTTATACTCTTTTTACCCCCCCCCCCAGTGTTCCTGTTAAGCAGAACTTATCCTCTTTTTAACCCCCCCCCCAGCTGTTACTGTTTTGTGCCATAATCCTTCAAATGTTTGGACTCCCGCTTAGTCACATTACGCTAAAAGGCTGCAAGTTTTGATAAAGGCAAGCCATACTTTACTCAGGTATCAGCTGTGGTCAATGATTAGAATGGGCTTGAATCAATGGGACATAGACACAAAAACACACATCTTTCAGAAGCATCTGGGGTGAGATGAAGGGCGAACTACGTAAAAGTCATCAACTAGAATATTATTGGAGCGACTTGGGGAGATGAGGAACTGACAGATGTCAGAAGTAGTGGACACATGCCTCCTTATTTAGCGAAAATTATTAGTGTAAAACCTGCCGTAGGGTCAACCAAGTCTTAACAGCCGAAAGTGAAAGGTAAAAGTAAAGTAAAGGTAAAGTAAAGTAAAAAGGTCGTAACGTACTTCTTCGACCTAGTCGGTGGGAGGTAATCACTTACCAGTGTAAAGCACACAAACACCAAGGATAACAGCGTCTTTTCGGAGAGTAAGTCAGCTATAAGAGACAAGCATCGCATTAGGTTAATCGGTGGTCATACATGTCCATGCATAAGAAAGATGAATGCAAACACGGTTGAAATATGACACAAACTTTCCATTGAAGACCATTACCGTTTTTGGGCGGCCGCTGTCAAACGTGGTGCCAGCTTTCATCTTCAAAGAGAAGATGATAATCTTAGCGTTTCTCGAAGTAGATTCGATCTACAAATCAATTTGATTTTCACGAGAGACTCAACTAAATCTCTCGTTTAGGATATTCTACAACTGAATGTGCTGCACACAGGTCACCTCATGTTTCAGTTGGCACGATATTCGAGATATCGCAGTGTATTTTGATAAGGGAAACTACTCACAAGTTTGCTGAATACTCTTCGACAGCCCACCACCGGTTTCGCCCTTCTTGGGTCTCATCAGGTAGGCGCAGTCCCTGAGGCGGCCTGTGTGCAGCACATTCCATTGTAGAATATCATGAAAGAGAGATTCAGTTGAGTTTCTCGTGAAGACCAAATTGATTTGCGAATGAGTGTATCTTTCGAAAACAGTCCAATTTGGGTTCAAGTAGAACATAAGGTTGACACAAAACTCGGGGACTGCGTCTGCCTGATGAGCCCCAAGAAGAGCGAAATCGGTCGTGGGCTGTCGGTGAATTTCAGCAATCTTGTGAGTAGTTTCCTTTATAGGTTTGATCTACATCGTTTAGTTAGAACTGGGAGTTTCAACTTATTCACTGGGCTCACACACCTGTCACCATAAGATCATCCTTGAGCTCTGTCTGACTGTTCACAACTAATAGGAAGGTCGGTTAATGTACATCCTACAAGCCATATTCTCTAAACGGATAGTATCTACATGGCATGCATACTCAGAAGCACATACCAACCGGTTGTCAAAATTGTTTCACTGTGTCTAGAGCACGATGATCAACCGTAACGCATACAAAGTAAGCATTATTTTGTGATACACCTGGTCTAGCGTCGACCTGCGGCGGTCGCACATACCACAATCATCGACCGATAATGCATCGCTGACTAGTAATCATTAGAATATTTTATTCACTCCACTAAAAGCCACTGTTTGGTGCGAATTCCGTACTGAGTACCATGGCTACAGTATACCCCGTAGGGTTTCCCTATGTCTCACCACACATCTCCGCTGTTTCAAGCTGAGTAAGTTAGCTAATCTGTGGGGTAGCCAATTAACTCGAGCGCAAAGGTGGTACTTCATGTCCAAAGTACGCGCTTGAAGAATAACTTGAGTGAATTACTCTTTGTTCACTTACTGTAATGTCCGTTCGGCCTAAGAAGCGAGACTGATGTTTGAGATTGCCACACAGCACACATTTTACGGCATTTCTTTCACACTGCATCCGGGAAGAAAAGAAGAAAAATACTGACTCATCGCTTTTCCATAGAATAACTGGTCAGTTGGGCAATACGAGCAGTAAAAACTGGTGTACTCTTGGTTGTGACGTCGTGTAACAAAACGCACCATTCCAGGGCTTCACTTGCCGAATGACGTCATGTGTCTGAAAATGTTCGTCCTTCCTGTGTGGCATTTTGTGGAAGGATCGGACAAGTATCATTTTAACTAATACAGTCATCCCAAATACAGAGTCAGGGTTTGCGTTTGCGCTTTTCCTTCCCCTGAGCGAAATGGGTAAAGACCTTTCAGGGTCTACGATTTTAGGGCATAAAAATGAAACACCGAAAAAATGTCCATCAATCCATGTAGCTCCTGAGATATGTTCTTATCATTCCATTGAAGTTGATTCCGCTTCGATGAGGACTAGCTCATGGTGAATGAACATGGAGCACCAACAGACACTGTATGATTTTACTGGACGAGAAGTAACCAAAAGGAGAACTTAGTCACTCTCAGTTAAACTCACCGTGAATTCTCCACATATTTCACCGCTACTAACCAGCTTGGGGTTTTTTCTTACTAGACACAAATAGCAGTGGTAATATCAGCTTTACTCATGCATTCCAAATGAGGGATGCATTCACACCTGCCGTTCGGCATCCGGCATGCACGAACACCTCACTGGGTCAAATATTGATATGCGATAAAACAGAAGTCTACAGAAGAACTATACTATATGTGTATAGACACAAATATGCCTATAAATGAGTCATTCTTCAAAATTCCCACACTAGGGGATTCTTCAAACAAGTTTGGAGAACTAGAGCTTCCGCTTTTGATCGCTAGAGGGTGCGGTATACGACAGAACCATCTGGCGAATGGCTACATAGGTTGGCATGAGAAGCTTTGAGACGTGACACCTTACAGTGCTGGAAAACAAGCTGGAAATGTACCTTTCAGCTGCAGCTTTGAGAATGTTAAATTGTGCAACATTTGGGCGTACATACCTTGGTAAGATCGACCTTTGGATTGCAGGCTACTCACCGGTTCACCTGCTAAACGTCCCAGCTGGAAACTAGGTGGTTTTTCCACTCCAAGATGAGCATCCGCTGGATATTACTATCCTAATGTTTATCACATAATTCATGCCAGATTACCACTTCCACCTTGATATGGGTTATCAGATGGCTCCCAGTTACACTTGCGTGATGCTCTACTGGTGAAAGTGATGTATTAGGTTGAAAATTTAATAAACTGACGGACAACTCCGGGACCTCGATAACCAAATAGCCGGTGCCGTGCTCATCGATACGTGATCATGATTAGATCGCTTTGTGACTTACAGCAGGCCTCTGAAACTTCATCCGCCGGTCGCGTTCCCCAGAATCTACATCAATGCCAGAGACTTGCACGTAGCAGAACATTCGTCTGAGTGCAAATCGCCTGCGTCTGTCCCGTTTTGCATATACGATCAGTAGTTGAGCAAATGCTAAAGGATGCATTTGATTCATTTGGTAGTGCAGAATACATACATACATACATACATACATACATACATACATACATACATACATACATACATACATACATACATACATACATACATACATACATACATACATACATACATACATACATACATACATACATACATACATACATACATACATACATACATACATACATACATACATACATACATACATACATACATACATACATACATACATACACATACATACTTACATACATACATACATACATACATACTTACATACATACATACATACATACATACATCGGACTACTGTGGCACGGTTTAGCTTACCCTAGTTGAGAAACGATGTTCTCTCTTTGTGTACGACGCGGTAATAAAGTAAGGCTAGTCGGTTTTTAATGTAATCTGTAATAAACACCCCATCATATAGCACTCTCATTTCGTCCCCGAAAGACCTACCCATGGTAAAAGTTAGAAAAACCATGTTAATATGTCAACAGTTAAAATATACAACTGGGATTTCACCACAGACCCTTGTTTGCATGTGATCGTATTGTAAGTAACATTACTGTGCTACGGACCTTATGTCCAGTAAGGGACTGCACCTGTATCGAGGCCGTCTAAACCTGTGTTAAGTGTACAAACATGTGACCGTGATCAGTTGCTGATAACATGGCAGTTGATGGACAGCCAATCTGTACAATTATTTTAACCTTGTTAACAGGTGATGACACTGATGTGCAATCATGCTATTATCAAGATTTATAACGAAAGCTGACTCCGGATGTATAACCGTGATGGTGTAATGTCAGTTGGTTAGAGATAGCTGTGAAAGCAATCAAAACAAAGAACATAGGAAAGAAAGCTAGGCTTCTATGGTTGTCGTTATCAAGGATATATATAAAAGTAACCAGAAATCTGTCAACGGTGCACTTCAGATTATCTGTGTTCGCATCCCACTAAGCAGATTCATATAGGAATTTCGCCCTCAACCGGAGTTTTGGGCTTCAATTCCGCGTTGTCGCGGTGTGCAAACGTCCATCACAAGTGGCTGTGTTCGTTCCAGTGAGTGGTTGGCATCCGCGTCCACTTTTGTCTCTTCCATCGTACAAAACCGACCACGGCTCAGAACAATACAGGACAACTTAGTACAATCAATGCGGAACAGTTGGGATAACAGTGTAGACAGTGTTCGGCGCGGTAACCAAAGAACCCTTAGGTAGTTGACACGTATAAACAGTAGCGCCTATGCGAAAGATAGTCTGGTGGTCCACGATAAACTTGAGACACGCACATGGTCAGCTGATGCCAGCAATCGGTCACGTCGGTCCATAAAACGACGGTCACGGAAATTCACTTCTAGCATCGTTGCGGGCTGAAAGCTGCGGCATATCCAGGGCATTAAGGTGAGGCTTTGCTAACATAAACGGAGACAGCCTAGTAGTTGAATCCAGTGGCATCCACTTCTGATAGGCATGGACCTGAGTTACTAATGAACGAGCCACCTAAGTAAATACAATCCTATCGACAAAAGGAACATCTAGGTCAAGACGTGTGTGATTAGTCTAACGCGCCATTACAAAAGCTAGTAAGTGGCTGATGTCAGTTGGTGAAATCACGTGGTGCTCCATCTATCAGACAACCTTTTCAACAAGGGTGTAACCTAACAACGGACAGTCTCGGTACCGGCGTAAAAATCACATGCGCACTAACGAATTGGCTCAATATTACTCCGACTTGATTAGATAAGAAAAATACGCAACATAAGATCATGCATAGCACGAGAATTAGAGTCAGGATCACAACTTCTGCGAGTGGAGTCTAGCGATAGATAGTTATGGATTATCAAGGGTTGTTAGATGGAAAACGTGTGGAACACATATAGAATTCGTTCAGAACTTTGTGGAGAACACTCGTTAAGCAGCGTGTCGCATTTTGCTTTAGATATAAAAGCGTCTTAGGACCGACTGATGAAACTTACAAGATTCATCAAATTTTGATGCAAGCCAATCAGCAAGGTTTTATTTACTAATATTGTATAAATAATCGATTTCCAAACTAAAGAAACACCATGCGCCTATCTCCAAGGTAACTTCAATCTGTCATTGCAGTGGTCTGTCCGTTTGGAGTGATGACAATAGGCTGTCGTAATCTCAGGCCGTTAGAAACGACCATTTTCTCCGAATTTCAGTCTGACTATCCTGCATTTCAGTATCGTGTAAACAGATTGGGACTGTTGCACTTCTGTAGGTTTGACACATCTGAAGCCTACAGGAACCTGCATATCGCTCTCAGAAATGTTCGCTGCTACAAAGATTTAGGACACGAGATTTTCCCTCATCCGGAAAAGACAATTTGATTGGTGTCCCCGTAAACTTCCAGTTCACCCTGTCAATACCACTGGCATTACAACACACCCTGTGATGAACATCTCGTGTTTATCATCAAAAAAGCCGGAACCACCGCATTTCTATGCTTCTAGGTTCTGTAAATAGCATGTACTTCGCACACCTATTTTGAGCCTTGCCACATTTGCTTCCCAACCGGATTGGTTACTCATGGTAGGCTAATATTACTTCAGGCGCTTATAGATGCCCTTGCCAGAATGCAAAGTGTCGTTCGTTTTTAATTGTGCCCCGTGATACTGCCTCAGACGGACAAACAACACCAGGGAACTGAATTCGAAAATTTTGCACCAAACCATACCGCTTAGAAGTTCATTGTTTGGTCAAATAACCGCGTGAACCAGTGAAAGTACCACATCCTCAAAAGTGACTAATTTTTTTGTTGCTCTAGAGGTGTTAATTTGGCGCATTTGAGTGTTGCTTCTATGTTACACGTAAGCCTTCACGGATAATGGGGAAGGGGGAAAAGAGATTGACGAGGCAGTGGGTGATCCAGTGAGACAGATTACTTCACTACCAAATTTGAGAGTGTAGCTGGAATCAGTGAAATTGTGCTATTGGTAGTGTAAGGTTTAAGAAATTAGCCAATGAGAAATGCGGACAGATGTTTGAAATATCCAACAGAGATTTGCTTCTGCAAATGAAGCCTATCAATGATGAAAAGCCAAGAAGCGTAGTGTAGTTGTTGCATCCTTATTGAAAACCATCAGTAGTATGCATCTCATGGGTCTTCAGAGAAATTAAAATTCACAACTTCCCGCCTAGCAGCTGAGAGTTCGACCACTGATCAACGGTGTGAATAACCCGGACATAGACAGGATATAGCGCCAGTCACCCTTCTATCATGGTGTGTTAACTGGTTCCTCGAGTCACTCGTCAGCTGAATTACTCTTCTTTCTGAGCTACCTTAAGTTTATTGACAGCGTAGGATTTGCGATCTGAAATTGTGTTGGTGTTGCGAGAGTCGAGTAGTTCCAGGACGGGATTAGAAAGGAGACAGAATAGGAAGACGTAATGTACGCTTTAATCGTCTAATAACTGTAGTACATGAGCTGAAAATAGAGTGAGAATCACGAGTTAATGGGTTATGCAAAGGTATGGGTTATATAGTCATGACATTCTCCCCGCCTTGGAATAAGTGTGTACTTTGCGGAGAAAGAATGTAAAAAAATAAAAGGCTGTAATAGTTACATGGAGTCGTTTACGCCTCTCTGTTGCGTAGATTATATGGGTGAGTGCGCTGTTGTCGGATAAGAATGTCCAAGTGATTTCCTGGATCTGCACTAGAATGGGATGGCGAGGCATCGTTAATAGGCAAGAGTTCAGTTTCTGAGCAACCACGGTGGATTGTTGGTGTTGTGTGAGGCTCCCCTTGTTCGGCGATATGTATTGGTTCCTGTTCTGTGTCGGATGTCATGTCGTTGCCTTTGGGAGCCAAGCGGCGCAAGGATACGGTTTCGTGTTTGCCATCTGGACGAACTATGTGGGCGTACTGTGGATTACAAGAGACGAGTTCCACTTCCTCTACCAGAGGGTCATATTTAGAGACTCGATCATTGCGTTTTAAAAGGATTGGCCCAGGGACAGTAAGCCAGGTAGGTAGGGAGGCACCGTTGGCTGATCGTCGTGTGAACGGCATAAAACGTTCGTGTGGGGTACAGTTGATACTAGTACATAACAGGGATCTGATACAGTGAAGAGCATCAAGGAGGACAGCCTCCCAATGTGTGACAGGCAAGCCGCGCGATTTTAGAGCCAGGCAGATGGTCTTCCAAAGGGTACCATTAAGTCGTTCAACCTGACCATTACATTGTGGATTATATGCAGCGGTGTGACTACTGGCAACGCCTTTATCGAACAAAAATTGTTTGAGTTCAGTTGATATGAATGCAGAACCGCGATCTGAGTGAATATAAGCAGGCATACCAAACAGTGAAAACAGTTGACTCAAACAACGAATTACAGTGGAAGAGGACGTATCGGCGCAGGGATAAGCAAAAGGGAATCGAGAATACTCGTCAACGATTGTTAAGAGGTACTTATTACGAGTGTTTGAGGGAAGTGGGCCTTTAAAGTCGATACTAAGGCGTTCGAACGGTTGTGTGGCTTTGATAAGCTGGCCACGAAAGGTGTCACAAAATTTTGGTTTGAGCTCGGAGCAAGTGGAACAGTTGGACACCACACGTCGGATATCGCTGACTGAAAAAGGAAGATTCTTAGAACGAACAAAATGTGCAAATCTCGTGACCCCGGGATGGCATAATATGTTGTGAAGCTCTTCAAGTTTTTCCGTCCCAGTAATGTTGGCACAAAGGTTACGAGATAGGGTATCAGCAACGCGGTTATCTGTTCCAGGTCTATAGACGACGTCGTAGTTGTACCCTGCCAACTCGATTTTCCACCGTTCAATCTTGTCGTTCTTTATTTTACTTTTCTGTTGGTTCCCATACATAAAGGCTACCGAACGTTGATCCGTAATCAATTTAAAATGTCTCCCGAGGAGATAGTGGCGCCATTTGCGGATCGCTTCAACTATAGCATATGCTTCTTTTTCAACAGCAGAATGATTTTTCTCGCTTGCAGTCAAGGTTCTGGAGAAAAAGGCGACCGGCCGGCTACCCTGGCTCAGGGATGCACCAATAGCGATGTCGGACGCATCAGTTTCAACAACGAGAGGAATATTGTAGTCGACAGTAACTACCATCGCATTTTCTAGTTCGTGTTTAAGGTTCTCAAATGCTGTTCGGGCATTCTCCGGGAGCGGAAATATTTTGTTTTTAACCAATGGATGAATTTTGTCAGAGAACGCCGGTATCCACTGTGAATAGTAGGCAAACAAACCAACGGCTCTTTGCTGCGATTTCCCGTTCTCTGGAAGTGGGAGTTCTCTTATGGGGCGCATGCGTTCTGGGTCAGGTCTTATAATACCTTTGGAGACCTTGTAACCTAAGAGAGTAATCTCTTCAGTTGCGAAGCTGCTTTTCGTATCGTTCAAAGTAATATTGTATGTTTTTGCGACATCGAGAAAATGCCTAAGATTACGGTCATGTTCATCTCTCGTTTTGCCGCATATAGTGACGTTATCGATATAAGCGAATGTGTCTTTTACCTGTTCGGCTTTGATTATATTGTTCAGCGTTCGCTGAAAACACGCGACCCCGTTTGTCACTCCAAAAGGAATGCGCCGAAACTGGTATAGGTTCCCCCCAGCTTCGAACGCTGTGAATGGCTTGTCTGACTCGATTATTGGAACCTGATGATATGCACTCTGGAGATCCAGTGTGCTGTAGACAGTGTAGCGTGCGATGGTTTCAATCATTTGGTCGAGCCTTGGTAAAGGATAAGCGTCAAGGTAGGTGAAGCGATTGATTGTCTGGCTGTAGTCTATCACCATGCGTCTCTTGTGATTTGCATTGCGGGTAACGAGCACTTGTGCTCTCCACGGAGAATTTGATGGTTCGATTATGCCATCGGTAAGCATTTGGTCTACTTCCGTTTGTATGAATTGTTCATCTTCCGGTGTATGACGACGAGATTTTGTGGCGATCGGTTTGTAATTTGGAGCAAGATTGGTGAATAAGGATGGAGATTCCAGTTTTGCGGATGTTACGCCACATACAGTTAGGGTACCCCGTTGACCACCGAATGGAATTTCGACTTTATCATGTAACCCCAGAAAGTCATGTCCGAGAAGGACGTCTGCACAAAGGTTCGGTAATACACAAAGTCTGAAACGTTCGTATATAGCATCCTTGTACTGAATGGAAACAAGGCAATAACCTTTGGTGGAACATGAATGTATCGTCGACGCCATTGTTATCACAGAGTCGTACGGAAATAGCTCCCAGTTATGAGTTTGCAGGATTGATGAAGAAACGAAACTTCTGGAGCTGCCGGTATCAATGAGAGCTCGGACAACAACGCCGTTGACCAAAATATCTGTTGTAGTTTTGGATAGGCAATTGGGAGCAGCAGCACAAAATAGCGAGGAGATTGAGGAGTCTTGAGCTGAACCCGCGCGATATTTCGAGGCTTTGGACCTACAGACACGTTGAAAATGTCCAATTTTTCCACAACTCTTGTACGCTGATTCTTTAGCGGGACACTTATAACGAGGGTGCTTGGGGTTGCCATAAAGGTAACATGTTTGTTGTGTAGCGGCCGAAACTGTTGTTTCGGAATTAATAATGGGTAAAGGAGTAGATACCGAACAAGTGACGGGTTGTCTGTATACGTATGATTGTGACTGTAGTACATGAGCTGAAAATAGAGTGAGAATCACGAGTTAATGGGTTATGCAAAGGTATGGGTTATATATGACAGTCAGTTGGGTTACAACCAACTACACTCGCAAATTCGACAGTGATACACACGGTCTTACTAAGGGGTTTATTTGGCTACATCCATTCTTCCCAAAGGTATGGGTTATATAGTCATGACAGTTGGGTTACAACCAACTACACTCGCAAATTCGACAGTGATACACACGGTCTTACTAAGGGGTTTATTTGGCTACATCAACCCATTCTTCCCCGAAAATCTCGGTGAAGTTTAGAATTATTATTTATTTTCTTATGATTCCATAGTGCATTTAGCATAGTAAACACCGCAGAAATCCAAGCTTGTTGGCTACGCTTTTTCCTCCCGTGTTTTAACTTCCGTCATAACCTTTTTTTATTTTTGAAGCGTATTCCGGTTATACACTACTAGAGAACACTGCCTACGTTCGATCCACTGAAGTCATCATTATCAAGAGCGCTGTATTTCCGTGCCATGCAGTCACAATTTATTCAGACCTCCGATCGCAAATAAAAGAATAAAAGTGGAGTGAAAATGAACCTAGCGCCTACATGTCAGCCGGAACTTGATAGAAACGTCATTAATCTCGATTAGCAGCCACATGTTTCAGTGTGCCCAACCATGCACGAGGAACTCACCCTAGGAGAGCCGCACCAAAAGTGCCTAGGCTCTTCGAAACCGTCCTGCCACTTAAAAGTTGACAGTCTCTTCTTGCACCAGTCTGATTTGGGCATGGAAAACAAAACTCTCTTCGGCATGCAAAATGACTAAAGCAGCTGCCGCCGGCGTACCTATTCTACGATTGAAGCCCAACTGAACACTCATCTTCTGTCTGGTCTCGCAATCACTGGCAACAACCTAGACGGGCTCTCGTTCTGAGGCAACGATTATCGAAGTCCTGAAGAGGTCTCAGTTCCGATGCGCTCAGCGATTACAGCTCGCAAAAATACAACAGAACAGCCCATACCGTAGCCTGATACACACATCTCTTGAGATTCCGGGGTATGCCGCGATAGGTGTCTCAAACAAGCAAACATGATCCCAGCCATTCTGATTAATGGATCAACCTCATCTGTCCCACTACGGTCGGAAGTTAGACAACTTTTAAGACACGTAAAACTTTCCACAGCTCCGAGTACCTCCCGCTGGATTGTAAGTGGCGTGTTCAGTGAATGCATGTCCAGGAGTGTGGTCTCACATTTTGTAGGTTCAAAGTTCGGGCCAAAAACCTCTGCGAGTTCTCCTCTTTTTTAAAGACGAGAGAAACGTCGGCAAGGCTTTCGTCAGTAGCTATTTAGACACCAGTTTGAAGTCTAGCGTTTATCTCATTGTCTCATCGATCAAAAAGACGGAATTTGAGTGAATAGAGTGGGCGTCCTAGACATACGGAAGGTTTGGGGAAGCTATTCGCATACCCTCAATGCCGCAAATCTGAGAATACAAAGAACACTATATTCACGAAATCTCAGAACACTTCATACTGAGTGTAAGAGAGAGACCGGCCAAGTGAATCGAACGCATCACGTAAATCCATGAATGCAAAATTGTAACTTATGCGTATGACGTTGTCCTAGCAGTTGACGGAGTGTGGCTTGGTCAACGTAACACCGGAATCCCACCAACTGCTGTCTACCTAATATGGGCTGTCCTGATAACACGAAGGACAAGCGACACCAAGAGTCTCGTTACAACTGAAGTCAGTCTGAACCCCTGTGGTTACCCCTCTGGACGTGGACATCATTACTGATCCTCTCCGGTTGTCTGGGGCAGTCTAAATTTTCCAAAATGGAGTCAGAAAGACTAGACACACGTTGACTGAGGACCTCTTCCATATTCCTGAACAATGCTGGAGGGTCAGCTGGACCAGGAGCTAAGTCGCACGTGAGAGAAGCCGTGTAATCAATACCTCTGATACCTTACAGGGTTCCAGGTTCACCATCCAAAATTCTAGTACAATTCGAAAGTCCGGCGTAGTTGCAGATGACTAGCAGAATTGCTGTTCAAAGCCCTCGACTCAACAGCCAATGCGTCTTTTTATAAAGACGGTTCTTCGAATGGATCTCTCCCGAGAGGATTAACGAACAATTTCACCTTTCAAAGAAGCAAGGCTTTGCAGATCACCTTTTTATTTTCAGTCAGCCTTCTTTGAGCAAGTGTTATAAAGTTCCCCAGTCAAAGGACCACACAAACTTACCACAGGCTCCTTCTTTACTTGACTTCTTCTAGAACCCTAACCTTTCCGAAGACCCATTAGAGGCGCGTTGTTCCATCTGGGAGGTGATCTTTAAAGAGGGGTAAAATGTGGTAGTTACCTTGGATATAGTCGAAAATCATGTCTGGACCCTCACTCGCTGTGTGTATACCATCGTGCAGACGTCAGATGTAAAAAATAAATAAAAATCTGGTGCACGACTTTGTTGAGATGGAACTTAGTGTCACAAGGACATAGAGTGGTCTTTTGGAGGAGGTGGTAACGCGAAGGTAATGACTTCAAGGCCACTCTTGTGGAACAGGAATGAAATATTCGACTGGGTCTCTCTTGGGAATAACTACCGCTGATCTATTTTCATGGATCTAAGTAATAATCTGGCAGCTGGTGTTGAACATAATCCCGATTTGAGTTGTCATGCCCACAACCCTTAGGTGGTGCGCTTTTACGCAAAACGTTACCAACACCCATCGTCACTTACTACAATGAAGCCATGGATCATTTTTCTTCGATGGGGTCAATTTGTTTACCCAGGGTGCACCTGTATAAAAGCCCAATAAATTCAGTGCTCCATGATAATGCACGTCATTATCGTATTATCAAACGCATCTCCTAATATCTCCACAGGACAAGTTGTTGTACACTTAGAAAACTCCCTTATTCACTGACAGTTTTATTGATCGGTAATATCATCCCATGATTTTCTCCGGAGGATTTCTGACGAGTGTTTTGGCATTCGAAAATGCTTCAAATTCCAAATCCCTATTCCAGATTCCTTAGTTGTCATACATGATTATGACTTGGAGATAAGTCGTCGGTGGTATGCGGAATATTCGAAGTACGGGTTCATAGTTTCTGAATAAAAAGGGTCAGTCGGTGATGTGAAGTGCGGGATACTGAAGAAGAATGAAACATCGAAATTGCCGACAGGGTGGTGTTACTTCGTGAAACGAGCGCACTGAACTGTGCCTTTCTTCGAGCAATACACGCAAGCTGAGAAGTCGAAGGTGTTGCATAGTGTGCGTTGAGAGAAAATGAACTAGAAATCAACCAACAGTACACACAAATGTTGAGAAATTCGCAAGCCGATGTCAAAAAATTGGTTTTAACCCGTACTACCTTTATCATTTTAGGTTTCACTTTCACGTGATGCGCATTATCAGGTTCTCACACTGAAGTAGGGTAGTCAAACGGACTTTGGTGTACAAAGATAATCGTTCAGCTGTAGCACCCTTTCGGTGCCTAGCTCCAGTGCCACACGAGGGCTGGGATACTGCCAGGTTACTCAAGCCTAGACAGGCGGAGTCGAGAGGCAGAGGTCGGTTTCGAACCACGGACCTTCCGGTTAATAAATCCACGCTCTAACCACTTGTGCCATCTCGTCAAATTAGTTGTGGACGGCGTGAGATAACGCTGTGCCTTTTTCAGGACAGTAACATCCCTTTGGATAGTTGGAAACCCCCAACTATATCGGAAAAACATGTAATGCTGGTAGTCATGCGGCTACTTAATCTCATGAGTTAGGATAACCTAAAACGATCTTTGTTGGGAGGGAAAACATCCTTCCCTGAGACACACAATGTGAACGGTTTTCAACTAAAGTGTCACTTTGAACCCATATATCACGAGATTGGAGTGCAATGGTCCCATTTGGAAGGCGATCGATAAGGGGTATATATATGCATATATATAGTAGTAGCAAACTGTTAGTAGCCGACCATACTAGCAAGTTCCAAGTAAAACAGACCTCGAGTATGACGAAGGTCGTCTACGTGTCAAAACCACCAACGGAATGAGCGTTCAGTACGTTGGCGATTCGCAGGCATGTTGGAGTTACAAATCGGATCGACTCGTGAGATGAAAGGCACCATGGACGGATGACCGAATTTTCGATACACAGCTTCAGGTTTCGTCTAGCACCACGCACAAGTTCCTCCCGGCATTTCGAAAAAAGCTAACTTAGGTTCGCGAAAAGGAAATTCGTGGGCTTATTTTTCTGAGATTCCGTCACCCTAGAATTACTCGCCGTATCATGCTAAACAGTGAATTCGACAAAAGGAAGTTTATGCTTCACTCATATTCCTAGCAAGCCCGATTTGTCGACAAGTGGATCAAAACGACCAATTAAGACCCAAGTGTGGTAAAACGCTTGAGTCATCCTCATTGTCAGCTGTAACAACCGCGCACTTGTCGTATAGTGGTTGTAGCTGTCACGGTTTCG
>NW_008751909.1:728442-750532 GCF_000715545.1 Opisthorchis viverrini
GGTACGTACTGGAGGCGGGAGCTGATAAATTAGTGCGTAAATACAGTACTGTAGGTGGACTTTTAAGTGGGGGAATTGGAGAGGGATGCACTGAATGTAGGTGGACTTTTAAGTGGGGGAATTGGAGAGGGAGCTATGCACTGAAGGCAATAGCTTGGATGCATCAGCGCCATTGAGGGCGCGACTAGGCCATGTCTGACAATGTCTCTAACCATTGATATGGTCAATCCCGGGGTTCCAATCAAGGAAGACCGCAATGACCAGCGTAGCTGAGTTTGCTGGTAATGGTAATGGCTTTTATACTTTACTGCCAAGCCCTTCGAGGAAGTCGGTCGACTGGCATATGCAGCACGTGGCCAAGCCAGCACAACCTATGCAGTGTGATCAGTTCAGCTACCAAGGGCGAGTTGTTTCTCCCGAATACCATTCGACACACTTCAGAATTGCTGACCCGGTGTTCCCACCAGATTCGGGAAATGCTCCGAAGATATCGATGGTCAAACACTGAAAGACTTTTGACGTCCTCAGCGCGCAGCGGCCAGGTGTCTGATCCATATAGCAATACGGAGCGCACCGCAGCATTGTAAACTCGACCCTTGACGGATGAGCAGATGTCACGCCGACGAAAATGCTTGAGTAAGAATCCTCAGATGGGAAAAACTAAAGGTCTGCAATCACAGGGTACCGATTATCCAGAGGTTTCGTAAACGTACATCCAAACACCCAGTAGCGATCAGAGCACTTCTATAAAGCCTACCTGTTATGAAGAGAAAGTACTGCTTCCATGGGAGCAAACAAAAATACTCATCTTTCAAAGACCTTCGAGTGGTTGACACCTAGACGGAGTTACATCTGTACCGTATCCAGTGACAAGTTCACCATAGACAGAATCATTCGGAAAACCCAGAGGCTCCGAACAAACGAGGGAACGTTTTCCTAGTTCGAGCATGAGGATTGGGCTGTCGTTAAAAGTTAGGTTGGTTCTGTCAGTAGGTTACAAGGTAGCACTTAAGAACACTGACAAAATGAACGAAAGCTGTTTCTAGTAACCAAGTAGAACAAGTCATTCAGCTGTAGCACCCTGTCGGTGCTTAACTGCCGTACCACTGGAAGGAAGCACGAGGGCTGGGATACTGCCAGGTTGCCCAAGCCTAGACAGGGGAAGCCGGGAGAGAGAGGTCAGGTTCGAACTACGGACCTTCCGGTCAGTAAATTCGTGCTCTAACCACTAGTGTACAACTCACTTTTTGCAAAGGAAAACAGCCTTCGTGAGATACGTATCTGACAAATAAGCGATTGGTATCTGTGAAATGTATGCAAACCATTCCACACCTTAAATCAGCCTCTTTCTTCTTCACAGGTATACCGACAATTGTGGTGTTTCTGGCAACTGCAAAGAAGAACATTTGTAGGCCTATGTAGTTGAATTTCCATATTTACTCTCACGTACCAGTTTTGAATCCAGGTGAGCTCAAATCCTCCAGGGTTTCACACTTTAGCCAGCACGGTATGGACCTGAGGTCTAATTACTCACAGGCATTCCGCAGTGTCTCGCATTGATGAGTCACACGTTTTCAGTCGAACAGCTTTTTAACAAGGAAAGAACATCGCTTCACGAGCTTATGCCCCTTAATCCTCTTCGTTGAGTTGAGAATGGTGGTGATTCCGTTTCTCCTATTATTCTGTGTATCAAAAACAATTATGAATCGGCTTGTTTAATTGCGCTGCAAGTACGCTAGCAAAGATGCCCTCAAACCTGAGGATAGTGTGCAGTTTCGCTCTCGAGTAGCAGGCAGCTCCCAAAAACAGATTCACACTAGCCTAAGCGATAGAGTCTTAAGAGCAAACGCCACCAATACGAACACGAAAACAGATTTCATAGTTTGGTTCGACTGATGACCGGTAAGGTATACAGGTATCGGTGTGACTACTCAACAACAACGCCCTGGGACAAACTGGATCGGTTCAAATCTTGATTTATGATATCGCTCTCCAAATTTATCGTCAAAATGGAGCGCTATCAGCCTACTAGCGATCCGGAGAGTTTGGATAACAAGAGGTAACAAATAACAAAGTCTACCATAAAGCAACCTAGTGTTTCTTCTGAGGGGAGGGGTTCAGCCTCACAGACCTGCGCTTGTCCTGTTCAGCTGGCTGTCTCCAAGTATGATGAAGATTTCAACCGCAAGACTGTGGGGAGTTGAAAATTGTTGCTAAATGTAGGAATCCCTGAGGAGTTCACTGTACCGTTGTTAGGATGGAACAACCTGTGTTAATATTACCAGAATAAGAACAACTGAGGAACTTCAGCCTCAAAAGCAATATGGAGTGCCGTGCTATCGAGTCAGGAGAAGGTGCACATGACACCTCCCACGAATCATGCACTAGCTAGGAGGAACGGGAAACCGGATACAAAGTTGTCAATGGACCCTGTGAGTGTTGCTCCTTTTGAGGTTTGTTTAAGCTAATTTACTTCGTGGAAAGCAAATTTTCTGAATTAATATCACGACGGAATATACGGCAGGAAGCTGAAGAACATAGACACACGAAGTCTTCTGTTCTTGCTGTGACTTAATTTGTGGGTGTAGACGTACTGGCCACGTGACCGCACTTAACAATTAATCAGTTATTTACACACATCTAAGGGGTTAGCCTGGAAGTAAATCGGAACCGGTGTGACGTTCGGCAGGCGTTCCTCTGATGTATACAGGATGACTCAATTGGTTATAGCACAGAGTTACTGACCGGAAGGTCCGTGGTTCGAACCCGACCCTGCCTCTCGGCTTACCCTGTCTAGGCTTGGGCAACCTGGCAATATCCCAGCCCTCGTGCTTCCTTCAGGTAGCATGGCGGCTAGACACCGGAAGAGTGCTACAGCTGACCGATACTGGATACTAATTGTGCTCATTTCCCACAATTTCTTATTCTCTGATAGCGTAAAATCAGAGACAAACGGCGTTCCGGAACAGGAAGAACATGTCCTGAAGTATGGCGCTACTACGCAAATGAAACGAGTGTCCAAAACACCAATCAGTGAAGCGTGCTCAACGCTGGCGGGAAGAGGGTTTGTAATATGTAGGACGTAAGCAGGGTTGACCTCAAAGCAATCCATGAATTTTCGCTGATTGTGAAGTAGAAAAAAGGCTCTGGAGAGCTTTTGAGAAGACTGCTTGAGTGAGTCTATTCTATTTAACTGGCGTGATCCGGTTTTTACATCCAATCCGCTCAACATTCACATTTTTTCCCAAGAAAGAAGCGTTTTGGTGTGGATGGTATCACGAGTCATCTGAAATTGGAGTAAGAAGTAAGTAAACCACATGAAATCAAAAATAAGACAAGGATATGTAAGTGGGTGAATGACTGGTCTACAGAAAACATTGACAGAGTATATGTCAGCTGCAATCTCATCCAAATATCTGTGAATGAAAATGTGATAACTTAGTTGGAGAACACCGCATCATGGGACCAGTGAGGAGCAGGGAACTTTGGTTTGAAAAAGTTGAAACTTCGCTACCAGAAGAAAGCTCAGGATCGCTCCGAGTGCGGCACCGATTTGTGTAGCAAGCCCAGCATAACGCAATGCCGTTGGTTCATGGCTTCGACTAGACAGATGGAGCCAAAGCCATGTACGAAGAATAATGAATCCGGATCGAAGAAAAATCCAAGATATGACCTATGGTTTGATGGAAATGAGGACAGGACAATTCGCAATAAGGAACCTTGTTAAACGGATAACAGTCAATCAAGTACTCATAAAAAAGTGGTGGAACAATGGCGGGGCCAAGTGAATCCAACATGAGCAAAAATAGTCGCAAAAGAGGATACAATGAGGGTTGCAGTTGGCATACTCTGAGCTCAACTATGCAGAAATCCTAGTACAAGTGAAGTGATGGGCTTGAAAAGGTTAAATAAAGACGGCTTATGAAAATCGGATATCCAGAGAATAACATTATATGAATGCGCGAGGTATTCACCCCATACAAAACGAGGCCTCTATTACGGATATTAGAACAAGTATCCTCAAGTTCAACCCATAACTATAATGACAAGTGACATGTCTCCGTTTTTTTCGATTGCCAAATGCTCTGGCAAAAGTAGCCACTCTTCCATAAATTGTCACAAGAGTTATTAAAACTAGTGAATCCCCTAGGATCTCTCAAAAGCAATCCGGTTATCCTGGAAAATCCACAATCATGCTTCCCGTCAGGTGCCACGTGAACCACGGCGAGAAATGGGCACATATTGCCTCAAACTGTCAGTTCTGCGAACAGTTACTGCGACAATAAATCGCTGTTCCGGTTATCCTGGAAAATCCACAATCATGCTTCCCGTCAGGTGCCACGTGAACCACGGCGAGAAATGGGCACATATTGCCTCAAACTGTCAGTTCTGCGAACAGTTACTGCGACAATAGAATCGCTGTTGCGATGCTTGGTCTTCACACTTTACTCCAGTTACGGCGATAATTTGCGACCGAAAACGTAAAATCTCCGCATTGTTACGGTCTTTGTGTCAGAAAATACGGTTCGTTTGAGGACGGATGAAAATCTAAAATATCTTGGATGGAAGGATGAGAGTACACATCATTCTGAGGGATCCAGGTATGTGACTTCACAGGGAAATGTCACATTTTTGCAAGATTTTTCTAGTTCCAAAATACACTGCCCAATACGGGTAAAATCCCCTTACTTAGAGTCAAGCGACTGAGAATAATAGGGTACGATTTCCGGGTTTGGATGGTTGGCTATGGGTGAAAAGGTGCGTAGTTTACAATGCAGCCCAAAAATGTGTAGCCTCAAAAAAGATCAAATATCCCGTCCTCCATGAAGATAACTTATGGGGGTACTAAACAACTAGTGAAATGACGCCGTTGGGAAGCGATAGAATGCAAACGCGAATGTGACGATTAATGTATGCACGATTCAAAGCTCATAGAGTCATCATTTGACGCGTTGTGAACACCGCAAACGCAGCATACACCGCCAAGAGCGGTGTTCACCTCCTCCCATGAGGGACGGTGCGTCAAAACGGGCCTCAGTATGGAGATATCTTTCACGAGGTTGCAAGAACTCTAACGAGACAGCTCGGGGAGGACTGCAGTTTAGTTCATATAGGGACAGGGCGTAAGAAAGGATGCTGTTTAGGCGCAAATCAACAGCTAATTAGGGCTGATCTGTCTTATAGAAGCTAACGTGTTTAAGCCGTCAAAACTACTGCAATGCGTCCGCTAGTCAGACAGCTACGTTAAAAGTACACGCAATAACTCACGGCAAGCACTGGGCCAAATCCACCAAGTTGTGGAGGGTTCGGACTTTTGCAAGCAAGGTAGATCACGTAGGCCGTTGGTATGGAAGACAAAACTGCAAGCAACACCCACATGAGCTGCGAGCGCCGAATGTACGACGAACTAGCCCAATTGATGGCATGATTGCCCAAAGACAAATCCGGTGACGACGAAGAGGAATGCAAGGAAGCTAAAGTAAAAGCAGCCTGTTTCCGTTTATTGCGATGAATAAAGTAGGTAGCCAGTACGGTTAGAATCGCGCCCACAACACCGGAAAGTGTCACAGCCAAATGATAGGTAAGACTGTTGTATGAGGCACAAGAGTACGTTTGGAAAGCAGGTAGAAACCCGTACGTGAGGAAACTTGCATACCCCAGAAGACCGACTGGGAGTAAATATTCACTAGTTAGTAGCCGGATTCCAAGGCGCCCGGGAGGTGAAGTATAACCAATCGGTGCGTGATTTCCTTCCAAAGGGAACTCCCCCAAAGACTGATGGTGATCTAAGAATATAAAGAAAGTCGATTTGGTTGAAGGTGCCCGATCCGAACAGTGTGGAGACCTTGAAACTGTATCTCTAACTTATAAACGGCGCAACAAATGCAGAAAAATGCAGTTTTAGAACAGCGGTTAGACAGCCCAATGCTTCTAGTCTCAAACTCAGCTTACGCCGGGAGGTCGACCATCGTCGACACGTGTAGAAACCTAGGATTGTCTCGTCCAACTGAGCGTTCGGAGCCGGATACACCATGTAAAGCATGCGATGAGCCAGTAGAGAACGCCTAATCTTTCTCCACTCCTGTTCACTCCATTACACACCGTCAGCAATGTGTCTGGCACTGGTGGTGTTTTTATCAAGGCTGGGAAAACAAGGGTCAAGGAGTTTCACAACAAACCCAGTGAGTAGGTGAAACAACAGAATATTGGTAATCAGTAAGGGATGCAAGTAATGTATTCGATCAGATTTCAGTTTAGGTAAAATCTCGTAAGACACGATGTTTTGTGGTGGTCAGTTGACGCACCACTAACACCTTTGAGTCGTTATCCTCAGCTAAAGCTTCGTCCGTCAGTGGAGAGGGAGTTAGGCAGTTGACAGTTATTCATGAAAGCAGAGAATTGGTCGTTATAGCGCACTGGTTTCGAGTGGTTGGGAAGTTCTACGCGTTAAACGACGCACCTGTGATGCAGGGAAGCACGGTGGTTGGCACCCGGGCACATATGTTAGTGTTGACAATCGCTGGCAGGTCCCGTCTATTGGTATCGATCCGGGAAGATGAAAACACCAGGCATAATTAAACCAAGCAGTCATGGTTTACTTGCTTTCCTGCAAAACCACAACTTGATCACCAAGAGACAGCTTCTATCTATACACACGGACAATCGAAAACCCTCTTAAAGGAAGGTGTCCCATTGGCCCTAGAAGGGTGTATGCAAGTCAATTCAACCTATAGAATGTCAGCTAGCGCATGCAAGATACTCGCTTTGAAAACCAGTTGGCGTATCTCTGCACTATTTAGCCTCCCAGCGGATTTAATCAGTCATCTAGAAGCAAGGGTGGCCAATTTCGGATACTCTGTCGACGCCTGGTCCACCTAACCTGGTACCTACATAGTTCATAAAATAGTATTGACTTCAAACAATATTGCCCTGACAGACAAAATAACATCACGTACAGGTCACGTCGGAGGCTAGTTAAGTCCGCTCTGCCCTTATTCGAAGGGCGACATTTTCTGTGGGCAAATCAATGGGATCCGTCGGGCTGGAAGGACTGAGGTAGGCTAAAATTGTCAATTCCTCTGCGTCATAAATTTGAGCGTGATACCACCCACTATAACGCCGCGCATCAAACCACGTATAGCAAATGATGACTCTGTGGTCCGAAGACACCGTTGTACTATGCGACGACCAGTGCAACTTAAAGCAACCTTCAAGTAGACTAGGGCAACCTTTGTGGACTGCTGTTTCACGAGGATTAGTCATGCACAAATATAACAGAGGAACATCCACGACGGATGCCTCTTCCGGATGACTGGCACCTTGAGCAACGATAAGAGTTCATGACACTCAATAATATAGACACGAATGTTCACACGTGTCACTAGGACGAACGAAATTCAGTGGAAAAAAGGCATTTTGTTGCTAACACTGGTGTACAGCGAGTGGGAATAACAAAAATGAGACTTTTCTACCACAAAAGACTGGCCTTTGACGGGCCTCGATCAATATTCCAAAACAGCAACAAAGAAATCACTAGGAAGTGCTGTTATTCTTGTCTACCGTGGGAACCGCTGTAGTTTAAAAACCCAAAACTTTTCGTAGTGTGGGTTTGGTAATTGTGGTGCCGAAGTGACCGGAGAGCCTGTCAGTCAATTCCGTTGTTTTTATATCATGATACGACTATTCACAGCTTCAAAGAACAGGTAAGGAGGTTGTACAGCGTTGAAAAGACAGAAAGTCGAACAGGGTGCGAAACTATAGTGAAATACTCCAACTGCAGTTGACATTCACGGGCCCCTATTATTTAACGGTGTTGTAATTCGATCACACAGAGGGAATGAACCAAAAGAACTTTTGTAGAAACGATGTTAAGGTTTTGAACTATTTCTTACCACGAGAGTAGACCACTACTGGCACGTCAGTTAATGAAGAAGCCTTTTCGTCCCCAGAATCGTCCACGGATGTTGTTCCATCGTCCGAAATTCGGTGAGCAGTTTCCATATCCACGGGATTTTGTGTTTTTGTTTCTTCTGACAGTTGTATAGTAGTCATATAGTGATGCCAAACATCTCTCCCAAGTCCGTATGGAGACAAATCCAAAAAGGAAAATGCAATGAATGCAATGACTAGTAGAGTAGCAAGACAGTACATAAAAGCTGTTACGCTGAACCTCGGTGGAGGGTAAACCGGTGTGATGTGTATCGTTCCGTTGACTGAAAAGAACAAAAAATTAAGTGCAATGTATGTCACGTAAACTTTCAAGTGCATAGTTAAGTAAAGTGAGACAACAATCTATAAGTCTTCAAGATGACGTCGGGACGTATGTCAATTTCATCACTTTCCAACGCGGAAGTTCCCCTAAATTTATCCGTCTCTAACTTCAAGAAAGAAGAGGATCTGTAGGACTTGAGTGCCTTACGAGGAATGTCTAATTCCACATCTTTAAGAATATCCGTACTCAGTATGCAGGATAAAACACATAAAAACCATTCAGGTGTAACACCCTTTCGACGCCTAGATGCCGTGCCACCGAAGGAAGCACGGGGGCTGGGATACTGCCAGGTTGCCCAAACCAAGACAGAGGAAGTCGATATGCAGAGATCGGGTTCAAACCACGCGCTGTACCCACGGAGCCAGATAAACCGGATAAACTGAACTATCACTGCTAGGTGGACGACGCCGAAGAGCTCGTTACGTGACTACCAACTCTTGTAGAGGGCTGTTATCCCACCTACGCAAAAGAATACTCTATATCGAAAGAACACAGGTATGAAGTGTGAAAGCCATCTGGGAATGTCTTTTTATGGATGCAACGAAAATTCAGACCAGTTTTCAGAATCAAGGAACACAATTTGTGGTGTACGATGTATAAAATTCCAGCCATTGGTAAGAATTATCACCTAAAGGTCAGAAATAAGCTGCAGAGCACACCCGGCTTGTGTAGCTCGTTTCAGGAGAAAACAAAGCAAAGAAACAAGCCTGTGATTGGGAAAACAGTCCTGCCAGCTTGAAGATAATAACCATAAGGAAAGCTTTTTAAAACAGGGCACGATTGTCTGATCCCACGAATAGTTGCATTGCGAGAGGCAGTAAACCACTCAAGAGAACAGCTTTCAAGAAAGGCGTGCCTGTTCAACCTAACAGAAAACGGAATTTGTAAACTTCTAATTAAAGCTTTCGTTGCACAAAGAGTGAGATAACGGAGAAATGGGTGGTAGTGGCGGTTACCCTTTGGGGTGTCATGTCGTTAAATCTGTGTCTGGTGACCATTTAGGTCTCCTGGAAGAATTCTGCCCTATGAAACGATCTTGTTAATTGCCATCAACCATGTTTGCCCACGTTCATGTAATGCGCTTAAACTAAAGTACCGTAAGACGGTATCGCTCAAAGCGCAAGTTTTTCAACACTCGCACACGTCAAGGTAGTCAGCTCTCACGCTGACTCTCCAGCTATTTCGACATCAGTAAAACTTATACCCGGAAGAAACGAAAATACTTTCACCCTGTAACAGACAAGCTATCGGTGATCCTGTAAAAATGCAAAGCCCTATAGCTTTCACACTAGTGATATTCAAGTTTACAACATCACAACAAGGGGTGTACACTTCAGCAACAAAGTTCAAAAACGTTTGGCACCAGAATGAACTAATATACACAGAAAAGTGCATTGCACGATAGCAACACAGACATCCCTCCCACTGCATGTAAGCTCAGTGTTTTATTGCGCAGTCGCAAGGATACAAAACCAAACCAAACAAGCGAGAAAGTCGGCCTAGAATCTAGTGAATAGTGTGAAGTGACGGGAAAGATTTCAGCACTGTACTAATCGTGATTGGATGAAACTGAGCAGAGCCGAACTAGTCAACATCCGTCATTACTACGTCGACAGCACAGACACTACGTAGGAGTTACGCGAATATTGATCGAATTTTCGATTCGTTACTGCAAATTGTTGCTTGGATGAACGCGAATCACAGTGTGTGTGGGCACTGAAACACGGTTAAAATGCTTTATCGCAATGCAATTCAGAGTGAAAGATGAAAAATGTGCAAAAAAATGAACGCCGAAGGAAGGCGGTCCAAGTTCACCGAACAGTTACGAAACGGTGAATGATTAAAATCAAAAAGTTTCCGCATTCTAGAAAAAATGAAGCCGATTTTTCTCGGGGCAGCATCAAACACTTTGGTCCCAAGCGGACTTGTAGATTTATTGAAATATTGTTCCCTGTTTGGGCTTGGGCAACCTGGGCGATATCCGAGCCCTCATGTTCCCTTCTGGTGGCATGGCAGTTAGGCACTGAAAAGGCACTACAGCTGTACTATACAAAAGCACGACAAGCAGAAAAAGTTGAAAGTTGATTGTGGTTGAATGGATAACTGGTCTCACTTGTGGTGTTCACACACTCCGGGTCTTCTCCAACACCTTGGATGAGTGCAATCGTGCTCGGAACCAAATCACTAAACCCTTCGCCGAATTGCAATGCGCCCATGTAGGTCTCCGGTAGACCGGTCAAATACGCAGCAAACGTAACGGATGAAGTACAATCCACGATCGAAGCGCAGAACGCCGGTGCCAACAGTCCGAAACTGTAAATGCCTGATGGAGTTCCATCGAATGTTGCTGTCCGCTGATTAAGTGAGAAAAATACAGCCAGAGAATATTTACAAGAAGATGGTCCACGAANTCAGCAGGATGCGCAGAAGAACAAGCCACAAAATGCATGTCGAGTTAATATTTACTAGAAAAGGACCGTCCTGAAATCGTATAAATCTGGCGAACAAGCCGTGGTTCCCGAAGAGGTGCAAACTGGTGACCCTCATATCTCTTGGTTCAAGCTATTGGAAAATGCGTCGCAGGTACAGTATGCTGCAGTTGGGTCGTTGCTACTAGTTTCCACCAAGTTGTCTGAGTGATTTTTCGGAGATGTACGTACTTCAGTGTTTCTCTTTAGTATTTCCGTATTTATTTTTTATCATTCAGGTCCACGGTATCGTCCGGTGACATTTAGCTCACTGACAATGGCATCCCATATCAAACTAACATACAGCTTATTAATTTGTAATCTGAGACTGAAGAGATCTCTCCATCAGTTTTCATGAAGCATATGAATAGTAAGGAAGTGTTGCCACTCGCCTAACTAGGCCCTCATTGGCGTACTTAAACACAGTCTTCTCTCTTCCTCTCGACGACTTCGAAACAACTAAGCAGAGCCACATAGATGGCCTCTTTGCGAAAGCAATCAGTCTATATTCTATCATTGGCATACACATATAAACTGTCGCGTTAGAGAAAAAGCATTACACAAAGCCGAGTGCACCGCCATAGCTTCGAAATTGCTCCGTTTGACTGAGTTATGTCAACTCACATAAGCCGCGACGGCTGTCAAGCAATGAGCGCCTACAAAAGACGGAAAAGCAATCAACTGTGTTCTTGTCGTTCCACGTAGGCAATAGGACAGTAACACGTGCGAAGAAATTTCTCACGTGTCGAAAGTTGAATGCTCGTACCGGGTAGGTATAGGCAACTTCAACAAGAAAGACAGATTATACCGACCAGATCGGAAATTAACCCTCGCATTAGCAATTAATGAAACTAAATAAGGTGGATACTAGCACTTCAGAGATGTTCACGGTCATACAGAGTATTCCACGTTTGAAGGATAATTTTATTGGAGCCCACGTGAATCCCTTCTAAACGGGAACCATAACCTATTGAAACATCACTTCCATATTGATCAGTCGTCCGACACTTTCGATGGACTTATCATAAAAAACAATGACACCGAACAAGAGTCTGAGATTCATTTCAGAACTACCAATTCTAATGTTTAGTGACAAAATCACCGACAAGTCCCTATCCTGTCCACATGCGAAAACTGTTTCGATATTTGTGTCCGCGGTGTCAGTAGAAATTCCTGATGGCACGATAACCCAAATTGAGGTAACTGCTATCATAGTTCGCTACTGATCGATACGATCGACATGCAAGTTCTCATCCCTCAACCTGCAGATGAATATACTTTCCCAATCCAGTCATTCCAGCTGCTAAGTCAAACCGTTCAGTTGAATTGTTGGTTCTTCCCGGGGAACTGCCAATTCTCATCACTCCATTGCACTGAAGAGTGCATAGACCACCGAATTATACTGTGACCACTTCTCTAAGATGTATAACACCGGACAGGAAACTGCTTACAGTCGTTTTCGATCGGTTGGGCGACCGATCAATCAATAGTCCCACCTCATACAAAGCCGACAATCCCTCTTTCGCTTGGCTCCACAGTCCTTTCGGTATGGTTAAAAGTAAGATTTTCAGTAGACCCTCGTTGTTTGGAAACGTATATCTACTAATCAAACAGTAAACAACTTGTGCTTCACTCAAGTCAGAGTGAGCATCGTTCAGCAAGCGAAAGTTTTTCGGATGCCGAAACTCTGATGAAAATAGGAAAGAGTAGAATTCCATAAACTACGGTAGCCCCAGCATCACTTCACTGCAATTTTTGACATTTCTTTCTCAGTGCGTTGAGATGTGCGAATTATGATTTGGTGGATTTCCGCGACATGGAAAAAGGTAAGGTTGTCCTAAGAAATAGTGGCTTCTCTGGACGAAACACAGACAAGCGGAGCAAATACAACCTTATAGTTGATAATTAGGCTTACTGAATTGCTAGAGGTATGTACGAATTGAAAATGCACGTCGTTCCAAGGAACTGACATCTACGAGATACTATCCACTTTGTAGCGCTAGACTTCGTCAAAACAAACGTCCCTTAATCAGTCAAAGGCATTGTTCCATACTGTTGCTCGTGGATATGGAACCAGCATGACCAATCCCCTCTTAACCTAATAAAATCATCGCGATGTGCGTCGATGCAGAACTGCAACTTTAAAGCTTGTTTAGGATGTATAGCGCGCCTTTTGGTAGGGATAACTAACGGTGCAACTGGTGTTGAACACAATGTTTCACGTGCTTTTCCAATTCAAAGACTAAAAGGAGGGCGCGATAAGGCCTAGATTTAAGTACAACTAAAAGGTACTCAGCGCATTAAGCTGGGGTACTATTAGGCAGTGTGGTTGCCGGCTGGGTCAGGGGTCCTTTATTTGGCCAGCTAACTTACTTGGAGAGCGTGATTGATTCCGTATTATGTGGTAACTGCTTACTGCTGCTTCAGACCAGCGCTTAGTCTCACAGATTTACACGCAAGCAACACCATAAAAAGTAGTTTCTACCAGGATGTGGAAACTAGTTCCAAAGGATAGCACACCGACAAATCGTTCAATGAATACCGGGAAATTTTCGACTGCACCTCAGTTTTAACAGCCTCCTGCCAGGCGGGCAGGGTGTGTATGTCTCATTGGTCTGTCGTTGATTTTCAACTTTTATTAGCCTAAAACAGTAGTCCACGTCGTTGTGTGTGTGTTTGTGTGACCCCGGAAAAGCCACTGTAGAGCTAACCATGAAATACAAGCCGTCTCACTGTGATTCAAATAATGTCCGACCTCCACTGCAATAGGATGAATCGCTCGGTCTTCCATGGTCAATAAAGCCAGAGAATATTGTGCTAACGACAATGAGTGCTGCCATTTTGACTTTAATTCAAAGATTCCAATAAATCCATTAGTTAGTTTAAGGAAAACAACAAGAAAACGGGCAAGCATGGTCAATCAGAATAACCTCGACTAACTCACATTCCACAAATGTGCCATGAGCACACACGAGACCAGACCAACTGCGAGAATTACATAATTAGCTATTCGCTCCGGCGGTTGTATACATCGCCACCAGAATCCGGTTCGTGTGACACGACGACACAGCCTGGTGAGTGGCAGGTATAGCAACGGGCCAAGGTTGGCAATCTGAAAAATGCATCGAGGAAGACAACTCACAAGTATAAATGCATTTCGACATATTCGTGCACAAAACCTGCTTGAATGTGCGATAATACATGAATTATCGACCTCACAATAGCCGTTCCACATGACGGAAGATCATTAAAATTTCCACTCATTTTAAGTTTTCCAACAAAAGGTTACGGATGAGCCAGTCTCGTTCTCTTTTGTAAATTCGTCTCATATTTGCAACTTCTGAACCCATACAATGCACCAGAACTACAGGTGAGCGCTTTAAAGCTCATATGTATGGTTGCCGTCAAAATTCAACATCTGAAATCTGAAGCCATGGGCATTATACCAACACGTGATCGTCCAACAACTCAACAGATAAGCGCAAACCTTTGTGTGGATGAGCTGGTGTGACACAAATATTGTCATCTGTTTAAGTAGGACAACCTACAGAAGTTGGGCCATAGTGTGTGTGAGTGAGTGAGTGAGTGAGTGAGTGAAAGACAGTCCTAACTTTCGAACAAGATCCTTAACTATAAGAGCCTGATGTGATTCATGGATTTAAGCCTCTGGATGCCAGCAGGTTGCTTCGTTTTTTGTTTGTGACTCACCTTTGCTTTGCATGCATTATTACATGGTATTACATTTCGCTAGACCTTATTGGACAGTAATTTACGTTGAGTTTGCTTACATCTACTAACGAATCATTTTATCGTTCCGAGAGCTTCGGAATGTTAAGTCTATTATGCTCCGAATGGCTTTCCGTGTCAACTATCGTACAGACCCAACTAGGAACTAGCTAGAAATAACTAGCCATATGTGCGTGCATTGGATATCTTATGAGTGGTGAGGGTCACTGGGCCATCTCCGAGCTAGGGGTAACTCAGATATGAAGGTCCGTTGCTCGAACCCGATCTCTGCATTTCGCCTGCGCCTGTCTAGCTTTGGACAACGTGGCAGTATCTCAGCTCTTGTTTTCTTCGGGTAGCACGAAAGCTAGACATCGAAATGGTGCTACTGCTGAACAAATCTAACCTGGTATACATTGTGGGTTAAAGCCACAGTATCTGACCATTATGGACTGTCCGCCACGGATACTCATGGCAGAAAAACCAACTGCTATTCACCTCAGGTCTCACAGGGCAACTGGCTACAAACGCAGGCATGCGAAACCTCATGGCGCACTACCATTGTCACAATTAAATGTAACAGCAAGCTGTTACAACGGATGTCAGTCCGCTACGGTAAACTGGCCCACATAAAATTTTGGTCAACCTCAGAGCAAAGTGAACCATAAACTGCTGCTTTCCAGAGTGGGATCCTTAAAGATCCCGCATCAGGTGCAATTGTGGTTCGAAAACTTTCTCACAAAGAGGCCTTGCTTCGTTCGTATGGATGATTCAGGTTGTAGACCATGGAAGGCCTACAGCAGAGCAAAACTCGGGTCGCTATTGAGGCTGCCAAGTAAACGAACCGCTGATGGGCTACGGTAATCGTTACTGTGTTTGAGGAAGGTGCGAAACTCGTTGACAGATCCTCATATAAAACTGCGGAGAATGGACTCCATAAATTTCTCATCGGCGTTGAGTCCCATACGTAAGTATGGTCATAGCCCCATTCTTGCAATGATTTCCGGGTGACCTTATTAGACCATTGTTATTCCAAAGGGAATAGATATTAGCGACCCCGGGATTTAGGTCAAAATTACTCATTCTCGCATCATTCGGTAACATTTGGTGATTCCGCAGGCTAGTCGTGCACTGCATGAGTAAAAATCAGCCGCTGCCTTGCAACTGCTCCACTTCTTCCTGCCTCTCGTCTACATTTCTTCCCACCTCGGACGCTGCGTAAACGCTTGGAGGTTCGGCTTCAGGAAGGAAGTAAGACTGCACGGACACCTGTTTGCCATCTGGCCTCCAAGGTGCCCTGATCCTGGACAGAATCGAAGTAATAAATGGATTTTCATTTTTTACCTGGGGACACGGAATGATTTCATCGGAGAATGCGGAGGACCTCTTTAATGCTGGAAACTCGCACTTTCTAAAGTTAGGCGAATGTTAACAGGTGCTAACTTCAGCTACACGTTCATGTACTACTCAATAATAGTAACCGTTCAGCTGCAACACTCTTTTGGTGCCCAGCTTCCATGCTACCCGAAGGAAGCACGAGAGCTGGGATACTGCCAGATTGCCCACGCCTAGACAGGGGAAGTCGAGATGCAGAGATCGGGTTCGAACCACGGACCTTCCGGTTAGTAAATTCGTGCTCTAACCACTTGAGCCATCTCGTCCACCACTACTGAACAGAGTGAACTTTTGAAAACACATAGTTTACCAACAATCTATTTCCAGTTATTTCTGCTCTGCGTTCGCTTACCTGGATAACAATTGAAAGATAAGCTGGCAAGCTCCAGCCCTCAGGGAGGTAGTTGACCAAGACTGGCAACTCCACCCAAACACCGTTGACAACGATCCACGAAGCAAAGCCATAGAGGCTCACACATGCAGCAGCGAGCCAAGAAAACTCAAGCACTTGTCTTGTGGCTTCTGTCATGTTGCCCCAATTAAGATGATGTGTACCAGTGTATCAGGTTACGTCCAGGGTTAACTAACATATCTGAAAAGGGAAAAATCATGCTGACGTAAAACACTACTTAATAACTCCATACACAAGAGATTCCGCCGGGATTCGGTTGGGTCTTCCATGGAAGCCAAGCCGGTATTTCGCTAAAATCGCACAGATTTTTGGTGATATAGAATGATAGCGGATTGCCGACATCGCGAGTCAAGAGGATAAGCAACTGATATATCGAGGCACTTTCAACAGATCTCTCATACGTGAAAGGCAACACAACAACAAGCTCCGGAATAAGTAGGCGTCTGCGAATGCAGCTTGTGGTCCACATTGTTTTCCGGCACTCCACTGAGTAAGGTTGAGCTAATACAAACAGTTCGCTCGAACAGTCCTATCGAAGTATTAATCATAGCTCGCTGTCACTGAACAAACTTTGCATTATCGTTCCCAGTTGCTTTCATTCTTTGAAGTAGCTTTGTATCGCATTACCAAATTATGTGAGTAAACGCTCTACACAGCGCTGACCAAACCTATCACAATATGTCCAACTTTCCTGAGAGATTGCTAATTCACTGTCCAGAACAACCGAGATGTACTGTTGACAAGTGGGACGACTCAGATGTGTCTAGCTTTCCGATCGCATCATGATCGGCAGTACAACATGAGTGCTCAACACTGAAGCTTCACTGCCGTGCGCTGGTTTTCCGCATAATTGACATCGCTTCGCACGCGAACTTTGGGGTACCCATGAACAGCTAACCTGCACACATTTGTTCCTATGCATAGGGCAGCAAACTGTCCTGATGAGTAGTTTCAAATTACCAGGAGCATAATTCCACTCCACGCTAGAAAATGGAAGACGGTTCGGGTGTCCACAAATGTGAAGATAGGCATGTTAAAGATGCCGCAGTTTCATCCGCTGCGGAAGACAGCTCACTCTTACCAGCCAGTTAACAGCACGCAGATGACATTTACCAGTATATTTGATGCCATTTAAATGAGGTAGATACGATACCTCGGTGTTCTGAGCGGTCGGTCTGTAAGCTTATTCGAATTTTGAAACAAGTGCGGACGTTGATAAGTAGGCTGAAATAGTAAGTTGTAGCAGAGCATTCCCCTTTGCCTCGGAAAGTAAAACTAAAATTCCACCACCACCTGGTGAATTACGGCAGTGAAGCATACTGTTGAACACTGATGTCGTGCTTTCCATGATGATGATGACTTGGTGTTTCGTGTACCTCTTGTCTGCTTGCCGAAACAGAAGTGAACCCTGGAGAAACTTCAGCAGATTGCAAGGTGGGATGAGGCCGTCTGTCACATAAACTACGTGCTTAAGTGTTCGATCCATTTATTGATGGGGCAGTCTATCCGCTACTGGTCTCCCAGAAAATCCTGATGGCCCACAAACGATCGGCTCCGGTAGATGAAGTTGACACAACCCTCATTAGCTTAGACCTCGATAGCGGTCCCGACTTCACCTTGCTCTCTGAAAGAACAATGGAGCAGACAGGCTCTGTGTGAAACGAAATGAACACGATAACTTGACATATTGACTTGTGAAGCCTGGTTACAGTAAGCGGTCAAAGTCCTATCTACATGATAATTACATCAAGTTGATAGTGGATCGAGAAGCCCGTCCATGCCATCTGCAACCTCACGTGGACGGGTTTCGCAGCTCCCTGGAACAGTCACTACAACTGACGGACTGAGGTGTTGTACAAGAAAGCCAGAATTTGCCTCCCCTCCAGTGATTAGACACTGTTCAGTGCCGCGTTTAGTAGCGTCCGGTGGTGACCAGGAGTCAGGTATATTAAAGAAACCTAGTGTTCTCCAACCGATGAACTACACTTGTGGGTTGAACGACAGAACCGTCTCCTCGTGCAAACTTTTCCAGTCTCAGGCATGCGGCACGACCTGCTGCCCCTCCAGGTGATTTGTTTGCAAAGTGTCCTTCAGAAAATGACTTAGCTGAGGCGCATTCGGAGAAGCTGAGGACAACCAAAGAAGCTCCTCATTATTATACACCGCAGCTTATTCCGATGAGCTTATATGTCGTTCGGAACCAAGACCGTTTAAGAAGCTATATTTCGGCTAATTGAGGATACGATAGAGAAGCAAAGCTGCTTTTGCTTGTTGGAACGAAATGAGCATCACTTGGAGCCCCGAAGAAAGGAACAGTGACTCGAAGACAAACAGTCGAACGCAGGCGGTTCACCTTCGACAATCATGTGAACATGGTGGTACCCACGGGCGTGGGATCTTGCAAATCACTCCTTGTATCAGTACCTACCATAAGTCGTAAATAGCCTCTAAGGTTCACCGAACTAGCTACTTACAGGGGACCAGATGTAGATACGGTCAATAGAATGTCAGCAAATCCTCAAATCTGCTACATCTATTTTGAGCTCTGGATCGCTCCTCATCCATAACCATCTGGTTGCAGCGTCAAGTATTGCGAATTAGAACGTGAGCGCCGTTGTCTCCCATGCGCTCCGCGCGGGAGACCAGAAAGTAATGGCCCGTGAAACCACATCCCTGATACTAGCCGAAAACAAATGTAGGTGAATCGGAGAAAGTTGTGCGACTGTATTGGCTATCAAGACATGCCAATTTGTGGCACTATTCACCGTTCCATCATGTATGATGTCAGTTATCCTCATCGACTGATTGCTGTGAGGGTGGCATGGTAGCTATGCACCGAAAGGACGTTACAATTGAACGATTTTAGTCTTCTTAGCTTGATGTGTTTGGCCCGAAGGGTTTCCGGTGCACAATACCAACCGCTTTTGGCGATGGACCACACTTCGGGATAAAACAGCACTCCACTTTTGACCACTGAATAGGTGACAGTGCGACTCCAATTTCACCTCAGTGAGTATCACGTAAATTCCAGCAGTCGTTAAGTCTCAAAAGCTACCGTAAAGTTGAAACAAATAGAATATCCTTACGATTTCGCGGTTGTGAGACTAAGTCTGCTCGTATATGACACGTCTTCAGGTTTTTGGGTCAGTGATGCCTCACAACAATAGCTAGAATCAGCGCACTCGCAATGAAATGGACAGGAAACAGATAATTCGCTCAAAGAATATTTATAAAATTACACGCTGTGGTTAGGCCATGTGTTACGCATATAAAACTGATGTGTGATTGGCAGACGGTAATGCCAAGAACAGCGTTGTCTAGTGGCGTAATTCTAGTGAACATCTGACATTGCTGAGGGAATGAGGCGCATTACGAATAGTTTGGGTGTTGTTGGTGCTGTGCTCTTCCGGGGCGGGGTCCGCGTGACCCTCCCTGCGCTTGGCTGGAGACAGTATTAGTTTCCGAGCCATCAGTTTGTGCCAGTCTTCTGCAATAAGGAAGGGAGAAGGGGGTCGGCACCGAGTGCAGATATGAACCAGATGAGAAAACAAATCACTCGATCCAGATTGGGACAAAATGAAGCCCACTGGGTGATCCAAGCCTACTTTAGAAGTATCGAGCCTATCGACGGGTGAGTATTTATCCCAGTGAGCTCATGTGCTCAGTTCAATAGACTGTCACAGTGAATTTAAATTCAGTAGATAATCTTCCCCACAGAAAAGGCTGGTGGAAGGCTGCATAGGATGATCTACGAAGCACACATGTGAATGGTGCGGAACAGTAGTGTGAAGTTACAGACAAGTGCAAGGGGTTTTGGAAAATGTTAAGGGTAGAATAGTGGTAAGGAATTCAGGAAAGGTTGAAAGTTTAGTCGAGAAACTCAGCGTGGTTGTGGCGATTCCGTTAGGGTCTAGACTGGCCTCATGGTTGCATTCACAGGTTTATGACTCCCTATTGCGGGTGGCGCATGCTTGAACTGACCATGAGAGGCAGACTCTTGATTACACCGATCCGACCGGGCGAATAAGTGCGCCAGCCACCAGGTTGTTGACTGTTCCGCTTTTGTTAGAAAGCCTTAGGTTAGAGCTGAATAGTGTGGGGCCGTCTGGATGTAACTGGAGGAAGTTAATGTTGTTGGTGCCGTTGTCGGTCATCCGAAGAGGCCTCGGGTGGGTGATCTAAGGCCAGTAAATTACCTTTGACCTGAAAGCTGCTTAATGAACGGACAAATTTTGGTGTACATAACCAGGTGTTTTGGATCGCAGGACAGCGCTTTATTGTTTTTGGTACACCCGGAAATGTCTGTAATGGATAGATCCGTCTGAGAATTTTAGTGGAAATCGAGAGGACTGAGCGAATGATAACCGATGGGGCGTTGATGAGGACATCATTCAGGTGGAGTGGATCTGCAGGGGCCAGGGTACAATCCAAGATTGAGCGCAAGGTCTATTTTTAGCGGCTCCTGTCAACAACAATCTGAAGGTCTCAATTGTCGTATCGCAGAGGGACAGGGATTTATCACATAATATGCCAGAGCAACACCTGAAGTACGACAAGACAGCCATCAGGACCTTTAAGAATGACTTGGATGCTGGTGGATTGTTCGAGAACGAGAATATCCATGTCCATCAGATACACCGGGCGTGTGGACCGGGTTGAACAGGAAGATGGTTAGAACTTTGGCATGCGTGCAGTGGGTGGGACAGGCAGGTCGAAGGACGAAGGCTTTCAGACACAACGTTGGGTATCGCATCTATTTCCAGATCGATTTGGAGCTTTTGCCTTGGGCGACAGAAGTAAAGGGAGAACCGAAGGATCAGTGGACAGCCCTGGTTTCACGTGTTTTACAGGCTAGCGCAGAATGAGGGAGGTTTTCTGTTTTTCGTCCAATATCGGGTGGTCGCAACAAGCCTTTGGTCTCCGGACCACGCATCAGTTATGGAATAGGTCCGATAGCGCAACATCATTCAGTTGTGGCATCCTTTCGGCATCTAGCTGCTATGCCACCCGAAGGAAGTACGAGGGCTAGGTTAATGTCAGGTTGCCCAAACCTAGGTAGGGGGAGGTGAACGACGGACTTCTGGTCAGTAAAATCGTGCTCTAACAACTGGGCCATCTCAACTTCTGGAGGAACAAAGTTGTGAGGCTGCCAAAGAGGAATGAGAGGACGATATAAGGGCACCACGATCACTGCTGACATTTATCAGAACCGGCGCGCAATGCCTGAGCGTTGAAGACGCGTATATCCAAATGAACACCTTGAAGATTTAGGACGTTAAAGCCCATAATGATAGCCTAAAAGCGCTTCACAAGGTGGAAAACAAAATACGGTGTAACGAGATCGGTTAAAGATGGGCACAACATGCTACGTTCATGAATTGATAAGCAGAACGCGCGCCGATTCTGGAAAGTATATATAGGGCCTCACACCAAGCAGCACACATTCGCAGCGCGTGAGAAAACAAATAAGAAGTCCGGTGGGGAGCAAAAAACGCCTGAATGAACTCGGAAACCTCAAGCACGAGTCAAAAAGGTGCGAATGTATACTTATATACGATCATACAACTAACTCATATCAACAGATGCATTCAGAAACAGAAATCCAGCAAGCCGACCCAGAATTCGACCAGCGCGCTCGAAGTTAACAAGGCCCTTTCAAGGTTGATATAGACGGATTCGCGGAATCACGGATTGATACACAGGGTCGAGGCTATTGCCCAAGTTTCCCGGGTCGCTTTTGTTCTTGTCGGTCAGTGACTGTCGTTCACCTGAAAGGTACGAATGAAAAAAGGGTGTAGCACTGCTCTTTATGTTCTC
>NW_008751909.1:751549-758142 GCF_000715545.1 Opisthorchis viverrini
CCAGGGGAAAGAGATCAAGCATCGCGAGACGCGCTTCGTAGTCCACGGATTTGAGGCCGGCAAACATTCTCGTTGCGGCTCGCTGGACACGCTCAATGAGGGTGACGTCTTTCGTGCGTCATGAGTAGACTACTTGGTTGGCGTATTCCAGGAGCGGTCTGACGTAAGCCCCGTAGAGTATTTGGAAGTCCATGCGAATAATACGGGACAAGTAGTCGCGGATCCATATATTGATACACAAAATGGTGGTTTTCCCCAAAGCCTTACGAGATGGGACAGCATTGGATAAAGGTAAAACCGCGCCCCATTATTATGTAGCGCAAGACAATCTTGCACCAAAGCAACACAGCGCAAGACAGCTTTGGACCAAGATCATGCGTAGCCCTCCAACAAAATGGATTGAGACCGCTGTACTTTTCGTACTTCTTCGCGCACTCAAACGCTTGTTTGCAATAAAGCCGTTGTGTTCCNCCGAGAAATTTTGGGTGTGCTTCTAGCCCACGGCCACTAGGGCTTCATGGCCTTGGGCTGTTCGGCGTATGTCCACGCGTGATGGTGAAGTGGGGTAATACGCAGTACGGAAAAATGCTGGCAGGGAACTCGGAATCTGTAATGAGCATGAGTGATATTCTATTCATTGCCCTGTCCATTATCCTCTTGTTTGAATATTCCATGTACTGTACATAATCGCCAATTCGAATACATACGTGCTGGTCATTACGCTGCGCTGAATTCTGGATTTCCTATTCGTCTGGTTATGCCGATATACGTACGAAACTCAATTCTCACATTTTGGCGTCGCGATTCAAACAATTCATCATGCCTGCAGAAATGGAACCATTAGATGTTAAGTCAACTGCGCGTGACGTGGAGGATTAGTTGGAACGATCCGACATATGGTACCTCACAAAATCCGATATGGATGATAAGAAACACACTGCATATTTCCTACATTTCGTTGGCAAGGATGCGTATACGTTGATCAGAAATTTAGTATTTCCTGAATCTCTAATCGATATTTCTTACACTGGATTGAAGAAAAAAGTTCTTCAACACTTCAAACCGATTAACTTCGTAGCAGCCGAAAGAGCTAGGTTCAATAGGTTGACCCGCTCCCATTCTCAGTCGGTTCGTGATTTCGTGCAGCTGCAGACACAGGCAGCCAAATGTGACCATGGTGCCCAATTGGAAGACCAGCTGCGTGATGGACTCATTGCTGGCATTCAGCTGCCCGAATTACAGCAGAAGCTGCTACTCTGTCCGGACCAGAATTTCTAAACTATTCGGAAAATATGTAAGCAGTAAGATGTGAAGCATGTGACGAAGACTAAGGAAGCAGTCTTGTTAAATTCATCTAAAAGAAATAATCCAAGGAGGCAGGCGAACAACAAATTCAAACCTCGAACAGATTCTCGTGCCCCAAATCCATCAACACGTAACTTCACAGATCGTAACCCTAATCCGATGGCTCAAAAATTTGGGAAATGCGAAACTTGTGGACGAACCATCCCAGATATTCTTGCATACAACTGAACTGAACTGAAGCAAGTGCATACATTTAAATTTATCACGTGGATTATGTGTGTGGCGACGGCCTGTGACGGTCGCGAAGCCCGGCTTCCTGATTGGCTGATTCATGACTGGCCGGAAAGCGCGCCTGCTGAATTCGAGTTTCGCAAGAATCTAATTTAAGAACGACTTACACGTATATTAAGTGTGGAATAAGGTAAAATTGGCAATGGAAACCCTACGGAAATGGGGTGATTTATTTGAATCGTGTACTGCATGCAATGCTAAAGTACCGAACTTTCGGTTCTTTCAGTATTATAAGTCGTACATGTACATGTAAAAACAGAGTAACTGTCACAAACCTATGGATTTATTCATTGAGGGAAGGAAGTTGAAAAGTAGACGATCAACGGACCCCTGAGTCAAACCACGGCCCATTCATGAGCCACAGACTTATCCCAATGGAATAATGTGAAGATTGGTGAATATTTCTGCTGACCCACTGGGTTCATATGCTTGTACGCTGGTGGTCAATTACACCTGTCTGCTTATCGTCTTCGCGTGATTATTTTGGAGCCACGCACTCGCTTGGCTTTGGATTACGTGCTACTAGACTTATCAAGGTGACAACCCCATACATAAGCCGAAATGTGATTGGTTCAGTCGGGTGAGTGGCGAGATCTCGCCTAGATTGCGCCCGGCGGACCCTCGCGAGTCATCCGTGCTCAAAGTTCTCATGCATCGTTTCGTTGTTTTGAGCTTTCGGTCATTTACAACTGGTACAAACATTGTAAAAAGAACCCTGTGCCTAACGAATTCGTCAGTTAACTGTCTTCACCAGCTTAACCTACGAGGTATCATTAGCCGCTTTGTCACGGGAGACTTTTCTGGAAAAGAGGTCCCAACAATTTTCCCACAAAATAACTACGGGCGATACAGAAGACGAGCTGCCTTTCTGTAAAATGCGAAACTGTTGTAAGTCGGAAATGAGGAAGAGGTACGGCGAACCCACAAGTGACCCAATAGTGGTATCTGACGTCCAAAAAAGGACACTATGCATGGCTGTATTCTGCCCCAGCGACTTCGGCACATTCAGTATTGTCAAGGCGAATACGAGCGGCCTCTAACCAACTTGGTCTTCACTGAGGAGGACATTCGTCAACTCTCGCACAGGATTACCCTTTTCAGCGCGTTGAGACCAGACTAGGTCCATCCAAGAATCCTGGAGAAGGCGTCGCTCAAACGCAAAGCATTCCTACCTGGTATTTCATCAGTCGCTTGACGAAGGTAACCCAGCCTCCGCTTGGAAGGAAGCGACTGTCACGTCAATCTACAAAACTGATGACCGACTGTCGCTTGGCAGCTACAGGCCAATTAGTCTCACTAGCGTACCGTGCAATGTGATGGTACCAGCAACTTGTTATCCTCAGCGTAACACGGATTCCTCCCAAACCGTTCTTTGGTGACGAACATGCTTGCATTTATGGACAGCGTAACCCAAGCTAAGAACAAAGGACTCATATCGGATACCATATTTTTTGACTTTCTAAAGGCTTTCGATGGAGATCCACACGTCCCGTTCTTTCACAAACTTGAGTTTTATAGGATTCAAGGGGAAGTGTTACGCCGGATTAAGGCGTTCCTATCGGACAAAACATTCCGTATGGAAGTAGGTTTGGCCTACTCTTCTTCAGTGCCTGTCTCCGTTAGTTTCTTAAGGCCCCGTTTTGGGTCCACCTGGTCCTCATCTACGTCAAGGGTCTTTAAAAAAACGCAGCAGGAAGCACGAGGGCTGGGATACTGCCAGGTTGCCCAAGTCTAGACAGGGGAAGTCGAGAGGCAGAGGTTGGGTTTGAACCACGGATCTTCCGGTCAGTAAATCCGCGCTCTAACCACTTGGACCATCTCGCCCCCCAAGGGTTTCAGATGCTCCTTCAAGTACATGTCTACTTTTTACAGACGACTTGAAATCCCGGAGTTCAAATACCAGTGTCCTTCAAACAAATGTAGACGCTGCGACACTGATCGTTGAAATGGAACCTTCCCCTGATTGATGAAAAGTGCATCCACATGTCACTCGGAGGAGACTCATTTCGAGTAGTTGGTGTTTGCACGCTGCATCTAGTACCTAGTTCAAAGCACCCTTAAAGGCCTTTTTAGTTGGGTCCTTGCACTGGACTGCTTACTGGCCCGCGCTGAGAACCCTAAAAGCAGTGCTACACTCTTTTTTCGCTTGCACGTTTCAGGTGAATGGCAAAAATAAACCCCACCCGGGAAGTTTGGGCGAAAGCTTCGGTCCGTGAATCTTGAAACCAGCTAGCTTTTTTCACGTTTGTTAGTCTGGCATTCCAACTAAATCGTCCGGTGCTTCGGTGGCCAAGTATTGGAAGTTGTCATCCACGTTTTTAGTCCATAAAGTAGCATGGATCGCGTGACTCAGTGGTTTCATCTTTAACCGGGTCATCGGGACCTGTACAACTGAGTAGGTTCGTCTGAAAGCGTGAGGTTTGATCTTGTAGCGGCAAATTGTACTGTGGGTATACAGGTGTGAACTACAGAATCACTCAGAAAAAATAATCAAATTCATCAAAATGTATTTATGAAGACCCTGAATCAAAGAGAGCCTACCCGCTGTCTATGAGTGATTCCTCTCGGAGGAGATTTGTATCCTAGAATTTAGCGACTGTTGACGGTCGCAAGCAGACTGGCACATTAGGAGGCTAGTACTATCCGTACACTTGTCCCTGTGAGAATATGGTCACTGTCTTTGGATAGAACGAAACCTAGCTTGCTCATCCTGGACTTCCTTTCTAGTAGTCAATCAAGCTGTGCAAGATTACGTCAGTCTTTGGCACTACGATAGCTCCGAGCCTTACGGATTCTTGCATTAACTTCGCACACATTACACAATTTCCAAGACACCATTGGTGTTCCATGACTGCTTGTGCCTGTTGGAGTTTAAGTGACGTGTTAACTGATCGCACTTACAGAAGCGTGATCTTACACTTTGTGGGTATGAAGCGCATGCAAAAGGATAGGATGGCTTCCGTCAGTTCACTCCAAAACACCCTCAACTCTTCTACGAATACCAGAACAATTTAGTGTATATATTTCAGACCTAAAGCTGCCACCTTGACGTGGTGGTCGAGCTTTAGTGTTGCAATGATCCCGCGGGTTACACTGGCTGGAACGTCGTTCCACAAGGTGCAACCATGCCAGGAAAGCCGAAGAGAATCATCAAGACCAAAGGCAGCGAGACCCCGTACTACGAGTAATCGTGCTACGAGGCGGTCTGTGGGTCTGTCCTGGTTTGGACACGAGACGCACGGACAACGGAGATCGCTTACTTCAGATGTGTGCCGATCACAGACTGTTCCTTTGCAGTACAAATTTCCGGAACGTCAGAAATCGCTTGACAACTTGGTGCCCACCAACAAACCATCGCCAAATCCAATTAGACCACACCGCCGTCAGTTATCGGTGGATTGGAGGATCGATCACTGCCTGCCGCTCCTCCTAGAAAGCCAGCGTGGACTCCAACTATGCACTCACGCTGTTGCTTTTCATTGCGCTTTTCAGGTGTACGCAAATCGTGCACACCTCGCTTAGCCTCTGAGAAGCTAGTGGACCCAGAGTTCAAACGAAACTGTCGGAATCAGCTCCTCAAATGCCTTCTGGACGGCATGGTGTCGGATATAAACAGTCACTAGGAAAAAATATCGAAAGTGCTACTCAAAGCCGGAGTTTGGTGCACCATCCAGCCAACCTCATCCAAGCATTGGATCTCTGATAGGACCGTGTCTTTGCTGGAGACCCGGCGACAGATTACCTTTGGCCGTCACCACAACTCCACCCGGCGCGTCATCCGACGCCAGGTGAAACTGAGTGTCCGCGCAAACCGAGAAGCTCGGTGGACCCGAAAGGCCGAAGAAATGAAAGACTCGAAAAATGCTGGAAACGTGAGCAAGCTGTCCCAGTTGATTCGTTTGACTGGTCCCCGGAAACCTCTTGTCAACTCAAATTCAACTTAAAATGTTTAAAACACATCTGGACTGCGGGCGTTTCTTACCGTATTGCTGATTGGACTGTTGAATCTTTTGATTTTTGGGTACGGTAGAAACCTTTATGGCCCCACCGATGACACCTCTGGCACTGGTGCTTCTGAAATGGACATAAACGTGCATAATGCCACTCGCCGCAGGACCAACACGATGTTGGCTGTTTTTCCTCATGCATAACAGTGGTTCGTTTCAATGCCATGAAGCCGCTTATCTACATCATCAAAGACAGCAACATCAGTGTTGACACTGATGATCCACTGCCGTACAACCTACAGTGAAAAGAAGTAAAAGAGGGAGGGAGGGGACCTAGTGCTTGCCTGTGTCAAGCATTCTGAGGTGCCTACACCTCCAACCGCTCAGTCCGACAATCTTGAAAGAAACTGACAACACGAACGCCACTGACATCGATTAGCCGCCATTTCTTGCAAAGTCTCCAGCCAAGCACAGACGGGGTCACGGGGACCCCATCCTGGAAGGCGTACAACACCAAAAACATCAAAACTCTTCGTGATCTCTTTCACATCTTTGCGCCATCCTGAAGGAGCGCCTTCCTGAAGGAGGCACGGAGAACAAAACTCGTCTCGGTGGACTGTGTTTTGGTATGCGTAGTGCATGACCGAGCCATCCTACTCGGTGATGCTGGATGTCTTCCCGGATTGAAATAGCTGCAGCTCAACCAAATACCCATTTTCTAATAACCTCGTTACTAACACGCTGACACCATCGAAAACCAGCCACGTTTCTGAGGCATCGGCGGTCGAAAATCTGAAGACGCCTCACATCTTCTGTTCATGGAGTCACCCATACAATAACACAGCCCTTACTGTAGCCTGGCACACACGACCCTTAAGATTTAGTGAGATGCCTTTTTGAGGCAACAGGTGACGCAAATTAGCCAACGTGATTCGAACCTTTGAGATTCTTGCACTGACTTCATCAAACACACTGTCAGAGCTAATACAACTATCGATGTTATTGCCAAACGAACCACGCAGAGGCGAGTACCAACGGGTATCCAGTCAA
>NW_008751909.1:766648-767627 GCF_000715545.1 Opisthorchis viverrini
GCAAGTACATTACCATTTTCACGGAACACTTTGCCATACATGTCCCGACCCCCAACCTAGAGGTCCAGGAGACCGTGTTCGTCAGACCTCTAACCATTGACCAACCTGGTATGAGAGACCAAGTGTCATGCGGGCACCCCCAGTATAGCCTAATGGGTCGCCGAGTTACACAAACCGCCACATCACAGTAAGCTCCAGTCTCTTCGTGACGGCATGACACCACTGTGATCAGTAGGTCGTGACGTCTGCTGTAACACTGCGGTAATCGTGTCCAAGATTATGCGATCGTTGGCATTCAGTGGTTCTTACTTTCACGGTAATGTCCTCGTGTTCAACCTTGTAAGGCAATCGAGAACGAATATCTTATTTCTGTGGAGACTGAAGACCAGAAACGAAAATTAGGCAATTAAATTGATCCTCTATAATTACTGCAATTGAAATTTTTCCACGCTCATGGTTGACGACGCTGGAAAAACTGACGTAATCGCTGGCATCGTGCTTGGCCAATTTGAGACGATTGTATCGAACATTGAAAAGTGAATGTTACTCAACGAAAATTTCACAAAGTTGTCTGTGCAAGGTTTAGATCCTTTGGGTGTTTGAGAAGAATGAAATTCGTGAGCCGATCATGCTCGACGGTTTCAAGTTTCCGGATCAAGAGACGGGATTTTCACGTATCATGTTTGTCGGTAAACTCATTCTGGAAAGTATTTTCCCAGCGACTGTACCATGAATTGAATGAGGCCAGTTACCGGTTCGTAGAGAAATTCGATGACAGTTGCTGCGATAGAATCGGCAACGGATAATGAAGTGCCACTCTGAGATGGAACTGATGTCTGAAAACTGATAACTTTAGTAAACGACTGAATGAGTCGCATCATCATCACCATCATCAATGACAGCAACATCAGTGTTGGCACTGATGCTTCACTGCCGTACAACCATAAAGTTCGTTTAGTTATATATATATATATATATA
>NW_008751909.1:770863-783784 GCF_000715545.1 Opisthorchis viverrini
GGCTTGCGGGGTTTGAAAACATACTTCGAAGTGTTTAGGGTTGTAACTGAACGGGAACGTACAGAAGCTGCAGCTGAGTGTGATGCAGGACGAGCAAAACGGTCAGTTCCAGAGCTGGGACCTGCGGATAAAGTATCAAATTTGGGAGAGTATTGTTAGTTGTGTAGGTTATGGTTCGCAATTGAGTCGCAAATGAGTCGCAATTGCAATTGTTCGAACTGCACTTGTTGCTGTTGAAGAATTTCTTGCAAACCTTCAGCTGAAATCGACATGTTTTTGTTTGCGTTGAATTCCCGTCGCCAGTGTTATATCCTCTTTGGTAACGTATCAGTCAGACTCGTCGGTTCACAGGAATGGGGAAGACAAACAACTTCGAGGAAGTTATATTGCAAACAGGTGGATCGTTCCGCGATGTGGAATTCAACTGAACCAGAATATAGAAGGAGCTAGCATTCCGATAGGATGTCAGTGAGAGGCTGAAATGTAGAAACAAGGTTTCGGTATACAAGACAAATCATTAGCAAAGCTGATTTGTTCGGTTAGAGGTAGTCCTCCTACCACTAGCGCTCAGTCCCTCATCCCCGTCCACTTTTATTTTTTCCCTCACGATAAGTCGAAATGGCTGATTGATTAGAGCGCGGATTCACCCACCGCTCATCTCGACTTCTGTCTAGGGTTGGGCTACCTGGCAGTATCCCAACCCTCATGCTTCCTTCTGGTGGCATGACAGCTAGGCACCGGACGACTGTTCGTTGTGCATTAAACACCAACTGCCGCGGGTGTGTGAAAGTCTATGGAAAGCTCTCGCCCGAGCTCGCCACATCAGTTGTTGTCAGGCAAGACTGTCCTCTAATGCCGATGAAGTCGAAATGCTTCCAAGGTATTTGCTCCATATATCGAGTACTCAGATAACATAGCTCTTCTTGTATCTGACGCAGATGATATAATTTTGCCTGACGGTTTGGTGTGCATCTCACACCTGCAAGGTGTAGAATGCTTATGTGAGAATGGGTGAGCTCGGATACTAACCTCATGCTAACGGATGAGCCTATTGAGGTAGCTGCCTCAGCCCCAGTGAAGCATCGGTGTTGAGCACTGATATCATGCTGTCGATGATCATGATCATGATTGGAAAGACCGGAGCAGCTTTTTGAGCCTGTATTACCTGTGGTGCAGACGCGAAACCGGTTTATCTGTCAAGGGCCGAGTTTACGGTGCTATCGCTATATGAGTCGAAAACCTTGCTGCTGCGCGCCGAGGACGTTAAAAAACTTTCATTGCTTAACCATCAGTGTCTTCAAGCCCTTGTGTGAGTCTGGTGGAAGCAGCGGACCAGTAACACTGAAGCACTTCAAATGGATTTTGGAAGGCTAGAAACGAACCAGGGGAGGTCAAATAATATTTTAGCAGTGAAGCACGAGAGCCATTTTCAGTGAACTCAATTGCGCTGGTCATTGCCATTTCCCTGAATGTGTCCCCTGAGTTGGGACACATCAATGGCTAAGAACATTGTCAGACATGGTCCAGTCGACTTCATAATAACACGAATGCATCCAAGCTGTTCCTCCTGTTGATTTCGTCAGCGAGAATTCCAGTGATATCCCTGTGTTGACATTAGTTATATCAGCTACCTCCTCCATTGCGTAGCCATCTACAGGTTTGGCTGTATGTCCCACACTGTTCCAGTTCCCGGTGGTCGAAACTGTAGCAGCTGGAACCAATGTGTCTGTGTTACACACTTTATAGGTGGTAAATTGATTTAATGATTGTAACCTATCTCCGCAGATCATCGGCGAACGAAACTGTCGGGTATAGTCAATGTACAACATGTGTGCAGCTTTCAGAGTGGTTGGGCCTTGTTGAACCAGTGCTCACAAAAAAATCAATTGTTTATCTGTAGCCTTCTTGGTGCCCGGCCGCCGTGCCAACGGAACGAGGTACGAAGGATGGGATACTGTCAGGTTGCCTAAGCATAGACAGGAGCAGGCGAGATGCTTAAAGTTGGGTTCGAACCGCGGAACTTGGGATCCGTAAGTTGGTATCTTGACCACTCAGCTACTTAGAGCTCTCTCACGTGCTTATCACAACACTCAAGTCCGACAACAACGTCAAGGTTCCAAATTGTTCAAGTGCAGGATCAAGCGATAAACGAGGGTAGGGTTCGACTTAAGAACTTTTCGGTTTGAAGCTCGGACTTAACTACTCCACCATCACAGGCTCAGACAGGATACCTTAAATTTGTATTTGTCCGGCAACATATGCTTTTTCAATAAACGGAGACGTTTCCCCCTAACTTTTTTTAAGTTTTTCTTTGCGTAAATGCAGAATGGAGCCGTAACCATCGTTAGTTTGTTGCTTCACTAATCACCATCGTTATCTGCTTTTCAGCCAGCGTAAACAGTTTTGGGGCTTCTTGTACACTGCTACTCACCTCGACCTCGTAAATCGGTAGGTTTTTATTGTCTTTTCCGGCTTTTTCTTATCTGATCGGAGTCTTTACGAATAGGACGAGTGCGTTTGTCTTTTATCGGAAGCCGTAACACCATGCATCCGGAGTGTAGCTAAGCTAGTGCCTCACTGCAGTTACAGGTTCCTTTCCTATTTAATCACATGAAGCAGACTGCACTAGTAAGCGTTCTCCCAAGAACGACCACGTTGCAGAACGGACCACTTTTGCTAGAGCTTTTGGGGATGCTTTCTCCACAGGAGATATTTGTACAATCCACTAATATAAAGCTCTTCAAATCGTTCTCATCACAATAGTGTGCTTACCCAACCTAGCAAACAGACACTTAACGATAGCGTACTACCGGGTCTTTTTTCGTGAGCCTCATCATCGACATGTATTTTCCTGTACCGCACTTACACATAAGATTCAACATTCATGCATTTAGACAGTCATCTGCGGTCTACGATGATGATGACATATCAAGGGAAAATATTTAGGATATCGATCCAAGTGCAACACAATGCGGTGGGTGATTACACTCGGTCTCATTTCAGTTTCGTTTCAATAGGGTACGCTGCTTGAACTTTCCAAATGCTTCTGTCTGATTGGTTCGTCCCTACTGAGGTAACCTATCAGTATCCCAACTTCCTTTGGGTGGCATGGCAGCTAGGTACCGGAAGAGTGTTACAACTGAACGATTCATACTTCTTTATTTTTAATGCACATTTGGGGTGAATGACCGTAAAATTGGTGGTAGCGGTGTATGTACTCACGTACGCGGACATATTGGGTTGAACTATTTGTGTCAAGTTCACTGGGTTGGGTTAGCAGAGATTATGCGCGTCTGTGAGAGTATGTGTATGTGGGTGTAGTTGGGTACCATTAGGCCGTTGCTTTCTATCAGTCTGTTCATTTGAGTTCAGCCCAACCTACAAGGATGAAGAATGGACACCATAACTGCGATGACCACAGGTTGGGTGAGTATAGATCTCAAGTGTCAGTTGGCTTCTGGCACCAGCAGCCAGGCGTAGACAGCAGATAAAACTGGTAAGACGGGTGATTTGATGAAGCAGAAGAATCTCTATATCGAAGGTTATGTTCGACAGTATCGAGGTTGCGGCAGACCAGCGACTATACATATCTCAGCAAACTACTGGGGCCAAATATAAATGAGGACCTAGAAAGTTAGTCATCATCATCATCATCGACAGTTAGGACTCAAACCGATAGAGTGCCACTCTTATACCATAAATATCTAAATTTTGCTCTAGTCATATGGATTTGACGTCGCGTCTTTGTGGTAATGAGTCGATGAATCAACTTAGGTGCTAGGAAAACGTTCAGCTGTAGCACCCTTCCGGTGCCTAACTGCCATGCCACCCGAAGGTTGCACGAAGGCCGGGATACTGCCAGGTTGCCCAACTCTAGGCGGAGGAAGTCAAGAGGCAGAGGTCGGGTTAGAGCGCGAATTCACTGATCGGAAGGTCCCTGGTTCGAATTCGACTTTCCATGTCTAGGCTTGGGTAACCTGACAGTATCCTGGCCTTCGTGCTTCCTTGTGGTGCCATTGCAGTTAGGCACCAAAAGGGGGCTTCAACTGAACGAATTCAGCGGCATCACCGAGTTTCTTTGATCATTCCTGTAAGTTAGGTGTATTTGTCTGTGATGTTTTTTTTTCTGGCGTACATCTAATTGTCTTTATGTTTGCCCAATATATTGTCCTATACAATCCGAACATTTGAGCATATGGGCAAATTGTGTGTTCATCTAGTCCCGATTCCTTACTAGAGGCCTTTGTAAGATGTTGTCCCCATCAAACAGTTGCAGCTAAATAGGCTAGTTTATGTGTACAGTTATTCTCAGTGGAACAGATGTATGAAATGACTTTGGCTAAGCCCTTAACGGTACCGAGTTTGAGATGCAGGTGTGTGATCCCAGTTCGCATCGTACACAATACCGCTATATTTAACGGTCCGCTCGGTCAACTGGGTACGTTGGCAGTTTTTACACGGAACTCATTCGTGACGTTTTTATTGATACGTGCCCCTTGTTTCACAACATTCAGAACACAACCAAGGTTGACTGGAGCATGTAGTAGCCAGACGGAACTGGAATATAGGTTAGTGTGGTGCTCGTAAAATCGTTCCTCCAGTGTACTTTAGCTACTGATTTTCTGGCTTTCGGCCAAGCAAACGGCTTGGCAAAGTCGCCCATTTGACAATATCCGTTTCTTTCCATAACATCTCTTTGTCCGTGTGGCCTTCACATATCCCGAAATCAGTTCCGAAGCACAAGAGCCCAGATATTCAACCCAATCTCCCAGAAAATCTGCTAGTTAGAAACTTCTTGATCATGAGCAGTATTAGTTGTACTGTAGGGTGAACCTTTATGACCTTAATCTTCGAGGTCTTAATAGTGCTCCGTTCTCCAGTAGTTCCGTTAGCAAAGGGGCGGACCCCACGGTAACAATAACCTCCCTAAGGGCCAACGAAAACCCTCCGCTTCTTGGAAGGAAGCACTTTCCTTAAAAAGAGAAGCACCACTCATTCAGATTCTCCATTACAACAAAATGTTCTATTTGCATGGGAACGATCTGGTTACGTAGCAGATGTGCTGGTCTAGTGTATTCCATTTTGGTGTAGTGACTATCTAAGTTAGTGAAAAAAAACTTGACCATCGCCTGCTGGCAACTTTATCTGACGGTGATCTTTCGTATCCGGAAGTGATGTTCTGTCCTGAGTTTTTCATTCCAAACAAAGACAGGGACAATTAGAAAAATTCCCTCACATTTTGGATGGCATTCATCCGCCTCCTGTGTTATAAGGGGTTTTGCCTCGTAGCAATCTTTACCATTCATCGTCATTCCTTTGGTTACTTTGTGAGGTTGCTGTTCGCGAAGGTCGCTCTTCAACAAAAGCAGTCTGGACAGTCAGAGCGCGAATTTATTGACCGGAAGGTCCGTGGTTCGAGCCCGATCTTTGCCTCTCGACTTCTACTGTCTAGGCTTGGGCAACCTGGCAGTACCATAGCCCTCGTGCCTCCTTCGTGTGGCATGGCCGCTAGGCTCCGAAGTGGCGCTACAGCTGAACGATTTTTTATTTTTCGAAATTACTGCAAATGCGTTATACGCGAGGTGCATACCTTCCTGTTTGGATACAGGCAGAGGGAATATGATTGTCGTACTGACATTTGAGCCATCAGACCCATAATGCTTGTAGTCGTTTCTACTTGGTTGATTAGCTTGTTAGGAGCACTTGTTCACCGTAAAATACACTTGCATAAATGGCTACTGTTTATGGAATGAACCATGTAGTTGCATGAGCTACATAGCCCGAAATTACTGGAGGGAAGCGATTTCCGTGATAAGGATTTCGCAGTTTTTACTTATTACCCAACCACAACCGCGCGGATTCCTTTCAATCAAAGCCATTCGTTACCCTTCTTCTCATGGTAAATTTGCTCTTCATGTGCAAAGGCAATTAGTTGGCAGGGATACTTGACGTCGAGTTTAAACATTGGGTCGTTGGAGAACGCTCACCACATTGAATTTATCAGATCCCATGAGCCCTTAAACTCCACGAATACAAGGTAATATAGATAATACATCTGATTAGATATGGTTACCACATTTATGTGCACCGCGGATGCGTCGATTATCCAAATACATTAGACTCCGTAATCCCTCCAGGCTAGACAATTAGTACTACACTAGAACGGTAAATCTATTCCATATCCGGATTGAAGACGTTGCCCAAAGCTGTACACATCGAAAAGCCGAATTTCATTAGTCGTCATCATTATCGTCCCACCGTGTCCCTCTCACTACCCTTAGAGATAACAACATTATTCCTATTAACGCTACAGGCACTCCTGTTCATATCACATCACTGAAATGACCTGACACTGCTGTCCATTCCACACCTATAGGTACCAAACGCAGAAAACATGAAAAACGCCCGCAATCATCCCAATAAAACCCCCAGCACCCACAAAACTAAGCAAACCACAAACCACAAGTCACCCGCGTCCAGTTCCGATTCGGATTCCAGTGATGAGGATGTTCCGGTGGCGAGGAAGCCTGCTGGCGCGACGACGGGCGCCGGAGCGTCTAAGCCGATGACTCCCGCTACGAAGGGTGTTGTGTCTGCGGCAGGCGGTAAAGGTTTGTCGGCGGCCGTTGCTTCTTCGAAACGGCCTGCAGTGTCGAGCTCGGATTCGGATTCGAGTGACGAGGAGGCGGTTCCGTCATCGAGAAAGGCGAAGGCAGCGGTTGTGTCTAAGCCGTCGACTCCTTCGACGAAAGGTGTTGTTGCGCCAAATGTTGCTAAGGGAACCCCTGTGTCGGCGTCGAAACGAGGAGCTGCATCCAGTTCCGATTCGGATTCCAGTGATGAGGATGTTCCGGTGGCGAGGAAGCCTGCTGGCGCGACGACGGGCGCCGGAGCGTCTAAGCCGATGACTCCCGCTACGAAGGGTGTTGTGTCTGCGGCAGGCGGTAAAGGTTTGTCGGCGGCCGTTGCTTCTTCGAAACGGCCTGCAGTGTCGAGCTCGGATTCGGATTCGGGTGACGAGGATGCGGTTCCGTCATCGAGAAAGGCGAAGGCAGCGGTTGTGTCTAAGCCGTCGACTCCTTCGACGAAAGGTGTTGTTGCGCCAAATGTTGCTAAGGGAACCCCTGTGTCGGCGTCGAAACGAGGAGCTGCATCCAGTTCCGATTCGGATTCCAGTGATGAGGATGTTCCGGTGGCGAGGAAGCCTGCTGGCGCGACGACGGGCGCCGGAGCGTCTAAGCCGATGACTCCCGCTACGAAGGGTGTTGTGTCTGCGGCAGGCGGTAAAGGTTTGTCGGCGGCCGTTGCTTCTTCGAAACGGCCTGCAGTGTCGAGCTCGGATTCGGATTCGAATGAAAACGATGTTTCGGTTTCGAAGGAACCTGCTCGGGTAGTTGATACTTCGAATGGTGTTTTGTGTGGATTTAAGAGTTTTCCTTTAGGAGTCGGTGCTGCTGGAAAGCGTTCAATTAATTCTTCTGATGGGACATCGAATGCGAAGCGGCATAAATTTGATGGTATGGTTGTTTGTTCCTGACTTTGATTTTCAGTTTCTGACATGGTTGACGTTGATTGTGGTCGTCGATCTCTTCCTGCTGTGTCGAATACGTTTAATGGTGTCGATGTTTCTGGAAAATCTGGTATGCGTTGTCATTTTTTATCACCATTTGTTGTAGGGTCATTGTCCAATCACAAAGGTCGTCAGTCCTTCCCATTCCGTCGGGTGCCAGACGATATTGAAGTGGTTGATCCCCGGTTGTCCAACAATTCATACGAGGCAAAGGTTGGTAACTCTGTTTGATTTGTTATGTGGCCGTAATTTATCCAAACCGTTTCAGTTCAACACCCTTTTTGCACTTTCAGCCAGATTGAGTAACATGCAGTATTAACCTCATTTGGAAAGGCCGCTGCTATAGTGTTGATACGGGTGCTTCATTGAGCTCCGGGTAGCCCAGTTGTTATGGCGCGAATATATTAACCAGAAGGTCCATGGTTCGAATTCAATCTGTTCATCTTGATCTCTCGCCTGGGGTTGGGCAACCTGGGACTATCTCAGTCATCGTGTTTTCCTCGGGTAAGCTGGCAGCCAGGAACCGAAGGGGTATTACGACTCAACGATTATTGATGTCTTATTAGCTTCACAATAGTACGACCACGATGTGTATTTAATTCTATTCACTAGTTCAAAGTGGGAGGATTAAAAGTCTGGATGGGAAAAGGACTGATGGTAGCGTAGCACCGGCATTCTGTAGTTCCAACGCATCTGGACGGCTGGAAGGAGTTTTGAGGCAATAGGTAATCTGAATGGACGGTGGTCAAATGGCCGAATCATCTGCACCAGTACTGGGATACTCACGTGACAAGCCATCCTCCATACAGTTGTGTTGACCTTAAGTGACCACATCTCCCCGGGAAAGTGAGTCTTTCGTGCTTTGCGTCCTGTCAAGTTGCATGCATGTCCGGCCGGTCAGGAGGACGTCTGTTTCCTTGACCTACGGACTGGTCCTTACTTGACAGCGTGACAGATGACCAAACCGAGCTAACCCTGTTACTCGTGTCGCGTAGCTCTCGCCTGAGTTCACCACGTCCGGTGGTATAAGACAGGGCTGTCTTCTCTCACCCTTCCTCTTCCTTTTTTGTTATTGATATGCTGCTTGAAATTTCTCTTCATGCCTCTGAAACCTCGGGAGTCGAAATGCTCCTGGGACGTTCGCTCACAGACATCAAGTATGCGGACGATATTGCTCTCCTTGGTTCAGATCCTTCCCAGATGCAAACGATTTTAAGTAACCTGGATAACTCTGTCACACAGTTTGGTATGTTCTTCACACCTGCAAAGCGTAAAGTGCTGCCGCAAGATTGGATGGGATCAAGCATACACCTCATGTTTGCAGGCGAGCCCATCGACGTGGTAGATAAATTTGTTTACCCGGGCAGCTGAATAAGTTCCGGCGGACTGGCCGGAGATGAGATTATTTCTCAAATCAGAAAGGCCAGTGCAACCTTTGCTAGCCTCCAACATCTATGCACCAACGTGATGTAAGTTTGTCCTTCAAGGGAAGAGTTTATATTGCGGTATTGCAATCCATACTGCTTTATAGATCAGAGACGTAGCCCATACGCGCTGAGGACATATGGAACATGTCAGCGTTTGACCATCGGTATTTCCGAAGCATTAGCAAAGCTGAGGTACGCCAGATGGTCTTGGAAGAAGGAACTTTCCCGCGATAGATGATTTACTCACGCTTCATAGTTTGCGGTGGTTAGGACATGTACTCCACGTGCCAGAAGACCGTCTGCCTCACAGAGCTCTTTTCGCCCAGTCCTGTGCTCAGTGGAAGCGACCGGTGATGTTGATGCTTCGCCGCCGTACAAGCGTTACTTACTTCAAAGCCTTACTGTGAAGGAAAGGATAAAAGTTGACGAGCAAGGGACTTAGTGCTAACCCACAACAGTCATTCCAAGATGCCTGCACCTCCAGACACTCGTTCAGGTGACCTAGACAGAAGCGAACAACAAGGACGCCATTGTAATTGATTAGCAGCCATATCTTGCAGCGTTTGCAACCATGCGCAGTGAGGATCATCCAAGTAGTCGTGCAGCACCGACAGCACTAAAATGTCTCGTAATCGCTTTCATCTCCCTCTGCCTAATCAAGGGTTAACCATTTGTCTGCTTTCGTCATCCTGATTTGGACACGCAACACAGCGCTTTCTTCGGCATGCACAATAAATGGCCTAAGCAACACAGCTTGTGTAGCTGGACACATTCTTAAATAGAAGTCTCTGTAGCACAACTGAGAACTCGCTTTCTAATTGCTTCGTTGCGGAGTCACTGACACCAACCCACACGATCTATGGTTCCGAAACAACAGTTGCCGGAGGCCCGTTGCTCGAACAGGCCAAGTCACAGCCATACAAACAACAGCGAAGAAAAAAATCGTTCAGCTGCAGCGCCCTTCCGGTGCCTAGATTTCAAATAAATCGTGTTTATGCTTCAGCGAAACATCAGTGTTTAACACTAATGTCATGCTGTCGTGTCTCAAGTAGGAGTGTTAGTTCGAATCTTTACGCTGTGCGTCCTCATACGACATAATTTATGACTCATTTCTTTCAAATGGCCGAACTGGACAACGAGACTCTGATGCGGCCCACTCGTCAATTGACGGTTTAGACCAGCGGACCACCTTTTACCCTCTGTGCTTGTTTCTGTAATTCGCAAAGCACGGACCAACAGGAACTGATCAGCACAGCAGCGCAGAATACTGGCGGATAAGTTAGCACTCAACGATTGGTGTTTTCCCAGAGATGTTCTAAATCGCAGTTTACAAGCATTGAGTTCGATACTTTTACTCAAAACGCGGGCGAGAGGATTCAGTGGTTAGAGCGCGAATTTACTGACCGGAAGGTCCATGGTTCGAACCCTACATCTGCATCTCGACTTTCCCTGTCTAAGCTTGGGCAACCTGGCAGTATTTCAGCCCTTGTGCTTCCTTCCGGTGACATACCAGTCAGGCACCGAAGGGGTGCTATAGCTGAACGATTTGTTTTACTCGAAGCGAGTAAAGGGCTGGAACTATCCTTCGCTACACCAATAGGAGGCTCAGCAACCCTTAAATGGAACAAATGCGTATTTTCACCGCACTGCTATAGTCCGCCTTGTGTCCTGTCCTCCGAACTTTGGCGTAGCCACGCGAAGCTGGCTGTGGGCATGAAGAGCGGTGAGTTTAGGGCGTTCGTACTTTTCTACCTTCTGATGAAGTTCATTGCTTGAATATTCTGGCGTTCAACACGACTTGACGTCACTTATTTATCAACCATGGTGGTAGTTCCAGCTGCACGACAGCTATGCGCCAATAGGATATCACACGTGAACGATTTTTCACTTTTGCTTGACACTACGTTGTGTTCTTTCCGCTCACGTTCGGTCGAACCCCTGTAAACACCCCAGATATTTTGCCTAACCGACTCCAATTGCTCTATGGTTGGGATGATAGCACAATTATCGCTCTGTTCCACACCATTCCGACTCAGACACGGACTGAATAGTTTTTTTTTGCATCAACTGTTCTTTCGATGTTCATCGAATCGCTCTCGTAACTAGGTCAGGCCGCTAGTTGGGTGTTCAGCCTCGTCTGTCTTACAGGTAGATTCGTAACTGTATATCGCTTTCGCTTAGTAACGCTTAGCCTCTCCTAACTATGGCTGTTTTTAGGATGTACCTTTGTGTACGAGACTCGCACTGAAACCAGTTTGTAAATTTGCGTTACTGATAATTAGGGTTGCCTTCACATTGCTTATCCTTGGTGTACCTGGAGAAGTCATGCTGTTTTATCGATGCGTCATTTGTCACTTTTCGACTCCATACTACTGACAAAGTTTATGGAAACTCCTAGTAGTATTTTAGTTCCTTGTCCACCTCTCTCTCTCTGTTCTGCTATTCTCAGCCTAACTCTCGAGGAGCCTGGGGTGAGCGGGCATATAAGGACTTTCAATTTACCAGTGGAAAATCGTTTAAACACGAGAAAACGAAAAAGAAACGTGGTAATTATGCGGGTGGAGCACTGTCAACCGCGGTCTCTTCTTACAAGTTTGATGACTGAGATGTGGAAGTCAGATTTTTGTAAATATACTACCACATATACAAATATTTCTATCTCTGAGTGAACACGGTCTCATTTTATTGTTTGTTTGTTTGGGCGGATAAGCTGATGTCATGCCCACGCACAGGTGACGCAGGTTTTAGAGAGGAATGTCTATTAGCGAATATACACTCGTTTGTAAACTAATTTGGTTTTTCGAAAGACTCACCTGGAACCCAGCTGAATCTCTCGTTTGTAATGTTTTCAGGCAACTGAATGTGCCGCACCAGGCCGCCTCATGTTTCAGTCGCTACGATATTCGAGATATCGCGATACATGTATATCTTCGTAACGTACTACTCATAAGGTTGCTGAAAATCCGTCGATTGTCTATTGATCTCTCTAACAAAGAGTAAGGACATTAAACGCTGCTTAGTTTTACAAATCCCTTACTGCTCGTGGTGCATGTTAAGGGTTTATTTTTCCGGGTAGAGGGCTGAATTTATAGAATCACAAGCAGAAAGGATTGTATTGGAACGGGGTAACAATAAGGGTCGGGACTGGTAAATTGAGCGGAATATGCGGTGCTTTTCAGCTGTGGCAAGTTGTCCAGGTCGAAGAGAAGAAGGCACCCCTCCTCGATCCTTCGACCCACAAGGCCGTGAGAGAAAGTAGGGCTTTAACCTACCCCGTGAGCCGAAAGCCTGAATCGCGATGCAGAGTTTGTTAGGATTTTATCGAGGGACCCTCACTCAATAGTCTAACTCATCTGACTTCAGGGAGCTGGTCTAGGTTGAGGGCACAGGAATAAGGGTGAACTCTCTGACTCCTAACGCAGCTGTGCACAACAGGCGCCCTTTGAGCAACACCACAGTTTTTAGAAGTACTCCGACCGTACTGAATAATGCAATCGTCAGCCGCTGAGCGATCGGAATGTGTGGATTTTAGAGCCGATCTTTCTTAACTCTTCCTTCATTGAGGGAAGACAGCATCGCTACTTCCATAAATATGAATCAGCTCTACGCGTGAAGGAAACGCACGCCTGACTACCTTCTCACAGAGAACAGTACGACTTTAGCTCCAGACCGTACTGTAACAATTCATCATATTACAGAAATCCGCTGTTCTTCGTCAGGCAACGTCAATGCAGAAATGTGTGTTCTGCTGTTGTTTGATACCACAGGTTAGTAAATTTTTACTATCCACGTCAGGCCGTGTTTCTTCGTTTATGTGAAGAAAACAAGAAGCGTCTCTTGTTTGGTTAGTGTTTGCGGTAAAGATGTCCAGTGTGTAAAAGTCGGTAGCAACAAAACTGACGTTTTGCTTTGCTCAAGATTTCA
>NW_008751909.1:786398-787083 GCF_000715545.1 Opisthorchis viverrini
CTGGGCCAGTTGGTGAGAAAGGCTAAGAAGGAAGGACGACAAGAACAGCGGAGGGATTGGGTTGCCGTTAGGTTGCCAAAGCGTTTTCATAAACACTTTGTCATATTTAGAAAATACTTAATTGTCATTCCAACTGAAACGCGAGGCGATTTCAAGAACAATTGCAAGCGATGTTCAGACGCCATTCCGTTGAGTTTGACGTCCAAACAACTGCATGAACAGACCTTTAGGGAGATATGACTGCTTTCTTGGTTTGGAAAATGGCTTCGCTTCGTCAAGAATGGGACTTGTTAGCAGCTTTTCAGCAAGATCTGAAGGACAGTTTAGAAGACAGTACTTTTAGGGACACAAGATAATTTCGATATCATTGACGGTACAGCCGGAAGCAATCCTGTGAAGTCACTGCTCACAAAACGCTCAACCTTCGGGACTTCATACTCACCGAATTAGGTGCAGCTTTTCGCAAACTGACTGCACAATTACTTTATTTCTCTGCTGTAACGTAAATTCTATTGCTGTGGCAATGAACTTGGTTGTGGATTAGGTGGCTGTTGGTCTTTTCTGGGGCTTAACAGTTCGTGTGCAAACGTATCGTCACCCATCGAGTTGACATCGTCAGTGCACGGTTGTTCGGTCATTCCTCCTTACTTGCTTGATTTTATATGGTTGTCAAACACTAGCTGAT
>NW_008751910.1:0-14949 GCF_000715545.1 Opisthorchis viverrini
GCTCGAAAAAGTAGGCGAACGGTTGTCGAGTGTGGTAGGCGGGGTCCGCCACGCCTACTTTCCTGGGCTCACGGTATCTCAGTTACAGAGATTCTCTTTTGATGGACCTGTGATACGAACACTAAGGTAGGTGAAACTTCTAACAACTCTCAAGGGCTACCCAACGGGGTTTATCTCATCCCTCTTTACTGGGCAGTTGGATCTCACTTAGACATTATGTTTTGTCCGGTGGAGGGGGTTCCCTGCACGCTTAGTGATTCTGTTGAGACCACCCGGTTTACGACGCCGACGTGTTTTCCACTTAGGGTGTTACTCGCCTGTGGTACTTGGATGCGTTCCGTGACGCTGTTGTGATGAGCTTCCTTCCAAGCGGTACTAAAGAAACACTGACGACGACCTTGTTCAGAATAAGCGCATATAGTGGTGCCACTGGTAGCTCTTCAAATCCCCTCAGAGGCCGCACAGTGTGAGGCGGCGTAGATTTCTCCTGAGCCATATGACCACCGTAGATGAGGTTTCGCGTTAGCTCTATGATCAAATGTCAGTGAATCATACAAATGAGCAGTTCGTGAGTACAACCCATTCCATGAGCGGCGAACTACGAATGGGATTTGCGTTCTTCAATTCTTGGCACCCCGTTCGTAGACAAACGCGTCGCAAATGTAACACAGCACAAGCTTTTCATGACCGAAAGATACTGGTAGTTCAGGTTGTAGCGTTAGTCATTGGTCTGTTCGCTGAGCTGGACAACTCTGTTGGGGATGTTTCGTTACCAGGAGAGGTTGCGTCATCGGCCCGCTAAGTCCACTGAAACCAAAAACGAAATTCTGTTTGTCTCTTAATCGGGAATGGAAAAGACAGGATCAACCCCTCGGGAGAGCATTGAAGGGTCAACAGGCCGTCTAGACGGGAATTCTTCATTGCTTGGCAGAATCACATGTTGGTATTCGTTAGGAGCCTTAACATAAAAGTAGTCACTGATTAGCGTCCCAAGGTGCTAACAAGTCTCCGGTGAATAGTTCTCAAACTAAATGGTAGGGTGGAGGGCGCACGATGTGATCCGCTTGAAAGTTCAACTCAAGGCCTGTGGTTAGCTTTGGTGAACAGTTTATGTAAACCACAAGATTGGTAGCCTCCCTGTTGTCAACATGAAAACGGGAAGGGCCTATGGGACTAGAATCCCCGGCCCCTGTCTTACTGGGTGTGTTGTACCAACTAAGCTATAGTGGACGCCGTCCACCGCATCCGTACACATGAACTACACTTGGGTTCTCCACAACCCTGCCAGTGTTGTTAGCTGTGTTGTTGACTGCCACAATATCTCAGGCGCTGAAAACACCCGCATAACGGGAAAGAGATATTGGACTGATAGGAAGACAAGGGGTGTGGCTAATTTTTAATTTGGACTCCGAATGCGAACGAGAAGACAGATTCCCTTGGAGAGATGGATGCTTCGCTTATGATACGCATGCTACTGATCGTGTCAAATGATAGTGGAAAAAATCAATTCAACGTGAGTTGACTTGAATTCTTCGGAGCTTCGAAGCTATATTAGAGGTTGCAGAACACTGCAGTCCTACCGAGTGGGGGAAAACTCTTTCTCCTTGTGGAGTGAAATCCCAATTTCCAACTGAGTTTTTTCGCGGATGCCAGCAAAAAGTTTTCGCTTTTCCCTTGGGTCCTGAATTGCTGCTCTCAAATGTCTAACTACTTGAGCATTTCGTCCGGGAAGCAGTGCCTCGGTCTCTCGTCCTGAACGTGATAACCACCCCCCTTGTTATCTGGCAACTCGGTACGCTTGTGACAAATTCAGCATGACCAGTTCTTTTAAGACGCTTCTAAAAATTCACCAGAGGACGCTAAATGCAGTGTTCGTTTGCTGAGAAAACCACGCGTCTATGTGGATGAGGGGACAGTCATGCACATGAACTCAAAATGGAGAGGCTATGTTGCACTACCGTTTGCTGATTCGCCAATCTGTGGTATCTGCAACTGACCCGCTCCAGTGCCGAAAAAAAAACAACAAGCAAGTGAGTGCGTGCGTGCGAGAACAAGTTACAACGGCCCACGCTATTTAAAGGGGACTTTCTGACATTGATCCAGGCTGTTTGTTAGTCGTTATTTAACACCTATCAACATCGATCGTGCCTCTATGAAATGCCCGAACTCTGATCACATTCGGTCGTGCTTCTGTGGCGTGCATGAACACTCATTGGCTTTTACTGAATTGATTGGAAAGCTCACTGGCCTAGATGCTTGCCGGCTTTCCGATTGAGATTTTGGTGGAGTTTTAGGGTCTCTGTAGGTTCCGGGAGGTCTGAGGTTACTTTCAGGAATCTGACCTTCCTGATACCATTCTATGTTAATCATGTAAGAAAATAAAATGTTCAGAGGGTTCACTCAAATAAAAATATTAATTCAGAGGTAATACCCTCGAGCAGCACAGCTGTCATGCTACCTGAAAGAAACGTAAGTGCTGTGACACTGCCAGTTTACCCAGGCATAGGCAGCAGCGGACGAAATGGCAACCTCTACTGTGTCATTGTGTAAACAAAGTTATATAGCAGCGACATCAAAGTGTACAACACCGTTCCCTGTTTTCATTCAGGAAAGGAAGAACCCTCCGAAAAACCTTTTGCCTTCCCTCAAAGAAAAAGTGGTATAACGTCTGTGCAGAATCAGTTTTTAAACCAGTGTGACTTCGTCCCTGCCTTCCTAGGGGTAGGCCGAAGGCTTCACAGGAACAATTCCTTTTCCCGGATAAAAGTTGACGAGTATTCCCGTCTTGTCCCCACTAATGACTACAGTACGGTAGCCAAAAATTAAGGCTGTTTTCATCATTGCTGTGCATAACTTCCTTGTTGAATTATGGGCAGCATCCCTCGCCGAGAGGAAGTTAAGCCCGTTTATGTATTTGCTTATTTTCCACACCTACCGATTCAGTGCACCTAAATTGATCTTGCGTTTTAGTTCTGACTCACTTTGTCTCCTACTCGAATAGTTACGCCAAATAAGCAAAAACGCCGTAAAATTGTAAATGTGTGCTTGTTTCTTATATGTTGAAATGTTACTATAACTGACTAAGGCACGTTTAAAGTGAATGCATGACAATCAGTGATAAGCAAGGGAAGTCCACATGTGAGACTAAAATTGATGGATGGTTGATTGTCAGTGCTCAGCTGGCGAAACCTCAAGTTTCATTGACGCCTTCGTAATATTTTCCAGCCATGACAATTTTGAAAGCCACCAGGCCATCGATTACATACAACGCAAGTGCCAGGAACATGAAAACCTGAAAATCAGAAAGGTAGGAATATCCTGTTGTATATGCATACAAAAAAAACTTCTCTATGACAAACCTTGATGATCAGCAGCTTTTGACCTCATTTAATGGTGGTAATGGCTAGCGATATGGTCGAAACACAGTGGCTGTCAGTTGTCTTTTTACTTTGGACAGGCGAGCAACCATTGAGCGACAAATTAAGTCTCATAATAATATAAAATATTGATGGTTTTCCTGAAACGCCCTATCGGTGCCTAGCAGCCATGTCACTCGAAGGAAGTACGAGGATTGAGATACTACCAGGTTGCTCAAGCCTAGGTAGGCGCAGTCGAGGTGCACAGATTGGGTCCAAGCCATGGACCTTGCTGCCAGTAACTTCGCTCATTAACCACTGAGCTATCTCATCTCATGTAAATAAGCCATATCCGTAAAATACAATGAGCTGGCACGAATGGAAAACATCTCACAAAATACATTTGAGAAGTCGCCTCGTGATTAGCCTAACAGCAAAATATCACAGAGTGTATCGCGTAAGTAAGTGATCAGCGTGCTGGTTAAGTGTAAACAAATCACTCTACCAGTCAGTCTGTCGAGGATAAGTGATAGTGTTCAGACTTTATTTGAAATGATGTGGATTTAAATCTTCATAAATATTCTTGACAAAACGACTGCTGATAGCTCCAAAAGTGGTGCTTGATAAATCACTTTGTCATCTTGCCAAGCTTTTACCAACATTCCGGACGTAATTAACATGGACGTGCTTAAACTACAGCTGCCGATGTCACGCTAGAGTGGATCCGCAGCTTTTCTGTGTATTGCTGATTCACTGTTAGGTTTGATGAACCCTCCTTCAACTAACACAACAAGCAGCGTATCCCTAACTGTTCCAGATCCTTCAAACCAGTCTTTAGAGTGTGTTCACTATTAAACATCGTATACATACTATTAAATTCAAGTTGCGCCCAAATTTTCTTTTCGTTGCTTGAAGACCAACCACTATTTCAATCGGCCCTTAATCGGTCATCCGAGTAATCGAAAAAGTGGGGAATGCCAAATAACTAAAGAAAGTTATCGGCCCTGCCTGCTAGCCATCAGAAATCTACCACATCGGTCATCCTTTGCCGAAGTGTTTCCTGCTGAAAAAAGTTTTGTCACTATTTTCTTCGACCTGAAGTGGCCGAGACATTTTAAGGTAAGTAGGCGCAGCACCCATAGTAACGTCAACGATGAGATCCTCCTCTTGATTGACTCTTGTTCTCTGTCAACTATGGCTTTTGCACACGCCAAACAAATTCTTGTGTATGGTCCTACCACATCCCTCTCTGTAAGAACGCAAGACAAATAACTAGAAATTTTTCCAAGCATTTCTCATCCCACAGTTTTGCTGAAGTCTCTGGAGTGCGGACGTGACCAAGATATCTAATCTAGATCAATATGATTCTGACAGGCACGTTAATGGAAAACTGGAATGCATCTGCCAGTTGGACAAAGCATCAGTATTTCGGCATACGACTCGAAGTTGTTCTGTTCAAGACGATAACCACTGCATTCCCCTGCTACATTATCTACTTGAAGAGTAAATAAACTTCCGGGATTTATTATTGGATTTTCCAGAGAGATATATCAATAATTGTTTTCTTAGACGCATGAAGATGTTTTCAAGACCAGGCAGAAAGGATCTACTCGGACGGCTCTTTGAAGTTTGATTCTGCTCCACAAATAACAAGATGAAAAAACAGCCCTTTTCTTCTGACCGATTGATTAACTCCACGTCTTTCTGGGAAAAAAATAATTGCTGGATACTTTGAGGCTGTTTTTCAGACCTGTTTTCTTGTTGAATATGTATGCGAGTGAAGTGAGCGCGCTTACTAGCAACATTTCCCGATCTGGCTGATTTGTGCGCAGAAATTACATTCCCAAGCGTTCTTTAGTCTTCCAAGAGGACACTCTCAAACTGAAACCAACCGTTAATGAGGCCGAGGGCCAACATATCCATCCTAGGCAGGATTAGTGTTGAGGTTCCCTATAAGGAATATTGAGTGACGCGTATCCCAAATATAGAAGGGTGGAATTGGGTTCGAAATCACACGGTACTATTTACACAGTGGTGAGCAATGTTGTCCACGTTCATACAGTCAACTATTGCACAAGTATGTCACTAACCGGCACAGTACAGTATCAACGTCCTCACACTAAACAAAGGCAAGCGGAATGTTGGTTCAGTAATTTGGGTTGCGGTCGTCCTTTCTGACGAGTCTCGTGATTCTCATTTGCTGCGCAATCACACGGATCTCATGAGAAAACATGTCAAGGTGGACTCACCAAACGATGCATGAATGTGCATTGATAAAATTAATCGGCTGCGTAAATTTGTACACAGACACGCGCTAATAAACAAGTGTCGGACGGGATGGTTTTTGCGGTGAGGTGAGTAAAGATTAGCGATACGAGTGGAGATTGAAATTCCATGGGCGAAGTAAGCAGTTAAATGGGGGAATAGTCATAAGATCAAATTTTATTCAATAATTAGACTATGATCCATTAAGCAGAAACACTCTTCTTGCCACGGAACGCAGTTTGGAGCCCCAGAATGCAGCCGAGTGCCAAGACCTACAGACCGCTGCCCATCAGCACACGTAGTTGATCCTTATGGGCTGTTCGACTTCATTTTCGCATTAGACGGAGGATTCACTACTGAGACTAATGGTTGCATTTGCACAATACGAAGCACCACCTACATCTAGAGCACTAATGATGAATGTGATAAAGTGGAGGAAATTCAGCAAAATGACACCCGGTTAAATCCGGAGCCACTAGAATCGTCGTAAATCAGCAAATATTTCGGCTTAGACATGTATTTCCTAGAGTACAGAAGAACACCTATGGACCTGACTGCTTATATTCAACGCCATTTGCAGTCGAAAAGTACTCTCCTCATACTCATTACTCATTATACTCACTAGTTTAGGCTAAAGAAACACGGAATTCGGAAAAGTCAGTCAGTCACTGCACCGATCGATAGCGTTGAGACGATCACGGTTGGAAAATTCAGAAAGGCAATACGCCGACATACATTGTACCACTCTCATGCGCAACGTACAATAAGAAGCCTGAAGTGTTGGCTGTTTTAAGAGGCATCCGGCTGAACTTCCGTTTATTTACCGATAAAACAAACTTACTGTCTGGGCAATTAAAACAGAATTCGTATGAGAATGTGCCGCTGAAAGAACCCCGCTTGAGAATATGAGGATGCAAACGATGAAGTCGGTGATAAATTCCTGAAACATGAAAGTACTTTCAAAAGGGATGCTTACTATAAGTGTCCAGGGGACGAGCAGGAATCGGTGAAGAAGGAATAGGTGGAATATCATAAACAAGAAGGACGTCATAAAAGTAACAATAGTGACTATAACTAGCCATGGTCCTCCTTTCGCTATGAGGCTATGAGCGGCGCAACTCATTGAAAATGCGATCAGCATGAATATCATTTCAGCTATTCTGATCACTGCTGGGAAAGTCTTGAAATACCCCTCGTAGTACTTCCACTTCTTTCTCAAAATCTTGGCGTCAGGTAGACCTTCAACATTCATCTCACCCCGTTTCGAGGCGTTGTACGAATTGATCATCGGTGACGGAGGAAAACTTCAAATCACGCACTACGGTACATGAACTCCAAAGATGGAAAGTCGAATGGTAAAACAAATTCCGGATCTAGTAGATGCGTACACCAGTAATGAACAGCGGGTCACTATTATTCGAAACTGCTCACATTACCCAGGCCGGTGGCTTTATGAGAAAACCAGCTGACCTCGTCCATTGACTTCAGTTCCCACAGCTGATGGATGCAAACGGTGCTCAGTATTCGCACAATGGAATTGAATTTTCGAAAGCAACACACCTACGTCTGGGATTGGATTGGGTAATTACCGTACCACTGGTCCATTTTCGATGAAATGTTTCGTGACGGATGTATGACCACTTTGGTCAGAGGAAAACGTTGAATAAGCAGGTGGCTAGTAAAACAGTGACGATTAAACTGTTCATTCCTAAATGACATTTTGTTGATAATAAAAAGTCCATAAAGTTTTCGGAAGTGAGGGGGCTTTAGAGTCGCAAACAAAGATATGATATCTCATCCACGGTCCCCAGGGAACTTATCCACACATAGTCTGGCTCCAAAATATAAACTACCATGCACTTTTTCGTCATGATTTAACGGTGGTTATTGACATTTTCACTAGGTCCACAGGAGCAGATTTACAGCGTCCTTCTTGTACTAGCTTTACTGGGCCGTTCAGTTCATCTGCCGCTCCTCTCTGGCGTCTCTGATACAGTCATGGAAACATAATCCTATCAGCCCCTGGATACAGTAGGCATGTTAAATCGAAGATCACCATTCAAGTTAATATGACGCCAGTTAGTTTCCTTCGCAGTTCTTCACTAATCGGTTATAAGAAGACAAACAGACTGAATCAAGCGACTTTTGTTAGTGCTTACACTTGATCAGTAATAACAAATTACGGGCAGGATTGAAATTTACCCAAACACGCTCAGAGAGGCCGCGAACGGTTTATTTCATGCTGTGTATGTTAGTCGCGTAACCTGTTGACAACTATCTTTTAGCTTTCCATGGGTCAATAGTCGGCTGATGGAGAACTCAAAGAGCCGAGCAAAATATGTTTTCCATCGCAAGCACGAGCGATGCAAGGAAACTCGTTAAGGAACAGTATGCCATTAACGTATACTAATTGAATATGTTTCGAAAGCGTGTATGTTGAGTTTACCTCGTTACCTATGATTGTGTTTTGTTGCGCTGTCTGGGCTACGTGGAGGCCGTTCTCTAAATCTCGGGAAGAATAAATATCTCATGTGTAAGATGTATCTATCTTGTTTAAGGATAGCAGGGTCCATGAAATAGACTGAGACATGCTGGAGCCCCAGCAATTTCATTCAATTCTTCAAGGGTGTCGCAAAATAAAAAAACTGTTGTCGAGACAAAATGCATGCTCACAAGAGGGCTGGACAACGATTTTCACTTGAGACATTATTTTTTGTCTTCTCTTGTGACGAAAATCCGTCCAAGATTACTTATCGAGCTTTGAATTGCAAGGGGGCTGATTAGCGTATCAACCGTGAACAATCAAACACCTTGGGGACATGCACTCTGATGTATGAGAAAACCATGTCTGTTGGTTCCGTGCAGGTGGTGACGGCGCTCGAAGTGAAACAGACCAAACTTCACGAGAGAAGTTTCATAATCAGCTGATTTAAGGCGGGCAACCAGTTTCGTGGAGGCTCGCTGGACATGCTCAATGAGTATCACGTCGTTCTTGCGTCATGGGTGGGTCATCTGATTTCCATTTCCAAAAAAGCGTTCTGACGTGGGCCTCATGGAATACCGGGAGTCCATGCAAGTGATACGGAGAAAGGTGTGCCGAATCATCCGTAAGACGATGAATGCCTTTCGAGCTGATTTTTTATGGTGCTGTGAGAAGAACATTTTTAGGGTGAGCCGGATACCTAAACCTCTTTGCATCTATCTTTGCAGTGCCTACTGGGCTGTTCTTAACACCACGAAAAAGTCGTTCGCTAAGTTTCTTTTGAACGACTTTGGAACGCACGTATTTTCGTTCAGAGGAAGTTTCCAATCGTGTGACTGCTCTGCAGCGTTTATATCTTTTTGAAGATAACTAATGTTTGGTCTCCGGGATTTCAATTCTTTCGCAAAAATAGACATTGACTTGGAAAATCATGTGGAAGAGGCTTGACGTAGACCAGAAACAGGGTGGCCCCAATACCCAGTTTTGCTGGACTCCAACAAAAAGCAGTGCCGAAGAAAAGTGAGTCGAACCAAATTTTACTCGGAATGTTCTATTTGATAAAATATCCTAATCTAGTTTAAACGTTATACTCCAGATCCCCGGTGGGACAAAGGACAGTGTTACTCGTTCAAGTGCTTTTGAAAGTAAAAAATATGCCATCCGATATGAGTCTTTTTTCTTCGCTTGGGTTATTCCATAAGTCAAAAACCGTTTAGGAAGCATTAGTTTTACGACGGGGATATTGGGCCATTGGTACTGAGGTGAATTAAGATGTTCCACTTCAGAATGCATTTCATCACCTTGCACGGTATGTCAGTGGGTCTAATTGACCCCATATTTGTAGATTAGAGTGACACTCGCTTGCTTCCGAGCGGAGGGAAGTTTGTCTTTGTCGAACAACTGGCAAATCATGAAGCGTAATTAATTTTCCAATGTGAACATTGTTATCAGCGCAAGTAATGTGGATTACCACACAATCCCAAAAGCACGATAAGCGAGTTATCGTCTTGAAGTTGTTTTCAAGTTGCCTCTTAGTATGACGTCAACGCATCTCATGTTTTAACGTTGAAAGTTGTTAAGCAGCAGCTAATTAGCCAGATGGTTAATTAATTAATTTCAGCTTAAAATGTTATGCCGCGGTGGCCCTAGACTGAAATAGCACGAAGTCACGGATACTTACTGTATATTTACGGTCACTACTTGGGGCAGCTTGGCTGACAGCCAACCCAGTCGATCGACTAAAACGCGGCTGAGTTGCCACGATAGACAGATTTTTATGTGTTTGACTGCGCAGGCCATATTGCGAACGCCAATAGCGACAAATAATGGAAAAGCTCAAATCACCCACCGTAGACTAAGTTGATTGAATAACTATGCCATACCGTCACTTTTTTAGCCATCAACAATGGTGAATTGCAAATTCAGTATAGTTTATATCGCTGTGTCTAAAAGAATTTAGCTGTTGTTGACCAGTCTTTTTGGAATTCAGTCGAAATAAGTGGACAAGAACCGTTCTAAAGTTGCTATAAACCCTGCGATAGATTTCATCTGACCGGCTTTTTCCATGAAAACCCAAAGGATATCGGTGGTATTTCTCAAAGTTTTGCCAATATATCGACGACAGTTCCGTAGGTATTTTGGCTGTTTATTCAGCAGCTACGTTTAGCTTGGCTGATCAGAAATCAACGAAACTTTTAACACTTGTCACACAGTCACAGTCTTAGAACACAAACGCTGAAACGCTGGAATCAGCCGTGGGAGCATTGATCTGCGTTCACACTCTGGTTGTGTAAGATCACTGCAGTAGAAAGTGCAAAGTAGCACACGCGGTACACATTAAAAACTAATAATAGGATTATTGAGAACAACCGTGTTTTTGGCCACATACATAAAAGTTTACCTTTTTTACATGTGCTCAGGTGATATGTCTCTCAGAACTTACCACATGCGTTATCCTGTTCTCTTCTATTAAAAACTGCATGCTTCCATGCTCCAAATTATTTGTTTGCCTTTCATTTAGACGGTTGGCAAGTTCTAGCCTATGACCTTGAGGTAGTACACTGAAGAAAAATTACGTGTGCACTGATTTAGCAGACCGTAACGACCGTTTTGATTTCTTGAGCAACGAGCAACAAAGTTAACAACCTAACGGGAAAGCTCCTAATGAATGGTTAGGCAACTGTGCTGTATTCTGATAATAAATTTAGTTTCATTGATACACAGTTACAAAGCTCAGTGGTTTTTGCTATACGGGGAGGCACCCCAAAAAGCAAGCAAAGCCGATATGAATCGACAGTCAACGCCCAATCAAAACCGGGCCGCAGACTGCTGCATTAAATCAAATTTATAGCTGACCAAGGTTTTGGTACAAATTTTGTGTGACAGAAACGGTAAAGCCGATTTTCGTGGCAAGAAAAATGGAAAATACAAATGTCATTGTCAAACTAAATGAAGTTGAAGTATACCAGAAATATAAAGGGCGGTCCATTTGAATCGTTAGCCAGGAAGACAGTTATTCAAAGATCGGTGACGATCATAAAGTTGCAACACAGACTTCTCGCATTTCCGTTGTTTTTCAAGTCAAGCACTGAGCAAGCCTTTTCCAGGCCAAAACTATATAGTTCTACTGCCATTTTTCACTGCGGATAAGATCCGAGATAAAAGCCTAGCTATGCGGACTAGATGGAAGATGGAAACGAATGCGGGTGGAGGGACTCATTATCATCCATACGACGGTCGAAGCTGGTTTCGGGAAATTCCTGGTCCGTTATGTAAGGAGCGGCACAGATATGATTTAAGTGTGTGGGAAAAAGACGGGTATTTATGCAAGGGTCCACAGCAGCGAGCAAGCAGTTTAAATGGGCGGCCTGGGTTTATCGACTTCAGCACGTGGGTCCGGAAAAGAGATGGTCGATGGCCTAGTGTAAGTGTGAATTTTTTCGCACAAAGTTTTGGCCGGGGCATCTTTTTCTAAGGTGACGTCACAAAAGACGAAAAAATCCGTTGGTCTCAGCTGATGATGACAACCGCTTTGAGTTGCCTTTCAGGAACACGTGGAATGTCCAATTGAGGCAGCCGTAGTACCCGAGTGTGCAACAATTAATTTGGTCCAGTCGTTCTGGGCAGCAGAGGTGGAGAAAAACTGGATTACCCCATTTACGCCTCGCTGCACATTTTAAAAATCTGACCCGATCAGATACAACCGAGTTCTGTGCTTGACTCGAATATGTGAACAAAGGTGAGGTAGGAGTGAAGTACTGTTTCCGGATACTGTATGGGACACAAAATGAAAAACAATGGCATAATAAACGGCCTAAATTCAGTGCCCTGTTGAAAGAGATATGGCACATCTATGGCATAGAGAGGTATGCATGGACTGGGAATATACCACTGTGGTCCACCAGGGAAAGAGCTTGGTTAATATCCCGCTTAGATTGAAGTATTACCAAGTACGGTTGATCTTTGCAGAAAGTAATGTGTGCACATTTATGGTTTTGAATTACATTGAATCCTGACGAATCTAGGATAGATAAACATCGAAAAACCTTCTAATGACGGCTAGGTTCTCCGGAACGGAAAAATGGACCAGAAGGGCATTTTTTAATGTAGATAACAGTCAAAGAACTATATTGATGATCTTGAATCGGCTTGATAGGGCCGAATTGACATTAACTGGATAGCCGCGGCAGCGTCCGTTAGAAGGAAGAAAAGGATGTCAGATATTAAAGTGGTGCAAACGTGGCAGGAAATTATGATCCGGGATGGATGTCAATTAGGCCAGGGCTTACTTTATCGACGCATTCGGTACAAACTAGTCGGATTTTAGGAAGCCGGGACGTGACCGGTGATGGCAAAAACTTCAGATGTGGGTGGCGCCTGCTTAGAAACTCAAGTGTTGTAGAAGACTGCTTGCCAACACTATGCTCCCGTTTCCAACCCTAAGTGACAGCCAATCCCCATATTTATTCCCCTTGACCAGATGAACTGAAACCTCCTTGTTTTACTGAACTATTTTTATAACTCTTACGGACTTTGGTCGGACATTGTGATTTTTGCGGTTGCTCGCCGTCGATATCTGTTTGGTTGTGACGATATCGATTTTGAGGCGTAGTGATATGCGCTTTATCCTCAGGCTGGTAATTGTACCGCCTTATCTCTGTAAACCTACGGTATCTGCAGAGGAGACTCCGTTGAGGTTCGTCGAATATGTATATTATTATATTTGCAGTAGTACCGTGATTCCAGAATTCGGATTCCTTGGTCGTTTTCCTGGATTGGCACGCGTGACTCAAACTCAGAAAGCAGATAGCTGTACCAAGTGTATATGCGCTTTTACGCTCCTCTGAACGTCTGGTTAGCTCTGCCAATCATGGAATGTTGTGGTCTTCACCCGGTGAAAGGATGATATATTCAACTTTCTCCAGAGTTGGATGTAACGCAAATGCCACTTGGGTAAATCGCCTACCCACGACAGAAATTTGGCTTCATCCCGTTTCCAGTAACATCTTGCGGAGGTCAGTGAACGTTCGGGCCGACGTTAAGGTTATCTGATCGACGACTTGAAGTTTTTTCACGCGTTCATGAATTAATACACAGGATCGAGTCTTTTGCCCAAGCTTCCCGGGTCGGTTTTGTTCTTGTCATTTAGCAACCGTCATTCAATTGGAAGACAAGTGAAAAAAGGGTGTGGCACTGCTCTGTAAGTTTTTCAGCGCGCGGCAGAGTGCTTTCCAGCTCGCATAAGTAAGTCTCTAACAGTGTTTTGAACTGGGCTCTAGAAAAAACGTAAACAACCGTCGAGGGGCATTATCCCACGCAGCATCTACCTGGAGTGATAAAAAATTTGGCTCAGTGAGCTTGGGAATCTTCTCGCTATGCATCCGCCGTGTGCTTGCTGGGCCTACGGTTAAAAGCATGTTGGCCAAGCTTTGTTCAAATAGGGAATAATTAAGAATTAGGCGTAATTAAGTTGACCTTGTTGTAACGGGGTACCACTTTCGCTTCAGTGGAAAGAAGCGGTTCACAGAACTGGATATTCGTGAGAATGTGGAGGTGTAGCTACCCAGTCACTCACACACACTTGATCGCTCAGCTCACAGTAGCCCACTGGATCACGGGACTTGTCTTTTTCCATACCCACAAACCACATCACATTAAGGTGACTCATCGGATATCGATTTGCGGTACCGTCTAGTGAGCGTAGCAGCAGCTTATGTGCTAACACTCCCACGTACACGCAAACGGACCTACATATAAAGAAACCGAACACAGTTGACACCCACAGACCCGCGCGCGCAGGGAGCAGGAAGCCAACCTCTCCATAAGTCCACGGTCAACTATGAAACACGCGTAGCAGTCGCGCTGCGGAGAAAAACACTTTCCGCCCTCCGGAGTTTCACCAAGGTACTCTCACATACGATAAGTTCCCTTTTGACTGGCTCCACATGCTATGTTTCATTTATTTCATACATACTGCAGATCGTTTATGTAAACTACTGTCAAACACAGTATTGTATTGCATCGTATCGTATTATGGCCATCCTCAACCCAATTTATCAATGCACTAACAAAGGCTCCTTGTTTTTTGTTAAAGAGGCAAATAATAAGTTGAGGTGGATGATGCTGAAGATCTTGTGCGTCTTCAGGCGTTTCTTAATGTTGGCTGAAATACACGTGCTGCTGATTCTTCCACACCTTGGATTATTTAGGCAGGAATCCACACAAATCCCATTATGCCGCACGTCTTTAGGCGCTGCTACGGCCGAGAAGCCTGGCCCGCTTGAGGTTGGCCCGAAATTCGGGACGCTTGCCGGTCCGGCATCAAGACGAGTTCCGATTGGTCAACAATCTGGACCAACAGCTAATCATGACCCAGTATTGGCCAAATGCCGGTTGCCAATGGCGCATCCAGAACGCGTCAGAAATTCCAGAAAGTTATAACCGCTTACGCTATATATATACGAAGCGCTGCACAGCTGTCCCTGATTTCGTTTTGGGCGTTAACAGACCTTGTGCACCTTTGGTGGTTGTTCTTGATGTGAACGCAAGCTTGGGAGGCTCAGACCGAGAGCTAAGCTGAGGAAAATACCGTTACTACAAGTGGCGAATGAGAACCCACGATGTAAATCGGATTCGATCAGCTCCAACACCTCTTGCAGCAGCAACAAAAGCAGTTTGAAGAAGCGCAACTGAAGCTCATTGAATCACTGACTCAGAAACTACATATCCAAACAGCAGCATTCAGTACTGGTGAGTCTTCTGTTTCCTCAACTGATGCAGCCGCGGCCTCAACTACGGAGTTCACATTTGACGCTCTTTCTGGTCACACTTTTGACTCCTGGTTCA
>NW_008751910.1:29842-57665 GCF_000715545.1 Opisthorchis viverrini
GGCAGTCAGTTTACGTCGTCGGCGTTCGCACACTTTTGTCGGGAGTATGGCATAACGCATATTCGCTCGCCGCCGTTTCATCCACAGTCGAACGGCCAAGCGGAACGCTTTGTTGACACTCTCAAGCGGGCACTTCAGAAGTCCAGGGGGGAGGGACCAACGGAAGAGATTTTGCAGAGGTTCCTGCTGGCATATCGAGCGACGCCAAACCCCAACTCACCTGATGGAGTATCACCAGCAGAGGCACTGCTCCGAAGGAGGCTCCGAACACCGCATGACACTATCCGGCCACAAACGAAGCAGGCTGGTCACCGCAACACCAGAATGGAGGAACAGTTCAACCGGCATCATGGAGCAACTGCGCGCGCATTCAGCGAAGGCCAGAGAGTGTTGGTTCGTGACTACAGCGGCAGACGCCCTACGTGGACCCCAGGACTCATCCTTCGCCGGCGCGGCAAAGTGCTCTACGAGATTCAAGTTGGTCCAGCCAAGTGGATACGCCAGGCGAACCAGATCCGGCCGACAGATGCGCCGATCCTGCTCACAGGACCGAGTGATATGAGTCTAGAAATGCTTCTGGACACTTTTGATCTCGGCACCATCCCAGGAAGTTAATCAGTTGCTTCGTCAGAGGCCCAGCCTAAGCACGAATTACAACCGCGTCGCTGGACAGACAGGATCCGCAAGCCAGCGAGGCCAATACAAGTGAACCCCCGGCTTCGAAGCTACGTCAACAAACTTCAAGGGGGAGGTGTTAGGCAGGAATCCACGCGGATCCCACTATACCGCACGTCTTTAGGCACTTCTACGGCCGAGAAGCCTGGCCCGCTCGAGGTTGGCCCAAAATTTGGGACGCTTGCCGGTCCGGCATCAAGACGAGTTCCGATTGGTCAACAATCTGGACCAACAGCTAATCATGACCCAGTATTGGCCAAATGCCGGTTGCCAATGGCGCATCCAGAACGCGTCAGAAATTCCAGAAAGTTATAACCGCTTACGCTATATATATACGAAGCGCTGCACAGCTGTCCCTGATTTCGTTTTGGGCGTTAACAGACCTTGTGCACCTTTGGTGGTTGTTCTTGATGTGAACGCAAGCTTGGGAGGCTCAGACCGAGAGCTAAGCTGAGGAAAATACCGTTACTACAATCCGCCTGACCATCACTCCCTCCCGAGTGGTAAACGCGATGCCCGGATTCTAATACTGACTCCACAAGGAAGAAGTTACCGATGTCTTCTTGCTGCACTGGCTTAAAACTCTGACGGCACATAGGTAAGAATGGGGGTCCTGGTTAATATTCAGTTGCCTTATTCACCTGCCTCGAAAGAAGTATTCCTACTGTGTGCCTACCTAACCAAAATGGGTGCAATACTGGTACTAACGTCTTTCCTACTGAGAAAAATATACGCCTGACAAAGTTATTTCCTGTACCTAGGGCAAGAATACGACATCTTGGTGGACCTCTGGAACGTAGATCGGATACAGTGCATGCACAGTGCCATGCACCATTCGTTTTCTGGAGTTGACAGCAGTGACTCGGCGACTGGTGATCTTGAATCTTCCTTTCCTGTTAGGTTGACGTAGTAGATCTCAATTAAGCTACGATTCTTGACAATTATCTAAAAAGCCGTTGCTTGTCCGCTTTTTACTTGTCTACTGTCACTGCTCACATTGACCCCCCTTTCTACACAACAAGGATCCTATATCATGATGCTCTGGTGAGCCAAAATAATACCACCCGTTCTCAACTAGTCCAACAGTTCGCCTCTCTGCTGGCTACCTGGACGACAAAGTTCTCAGCTTCCTAAAACCAGGCACCTACTCTGGCTGTAGATCAGCAAACGTATTCACCATTCTTGGGTCCATTTAGCTTGTTGTCATTCCATTTTATATTTTTTCCATTGACGCCGTTGTACCTTATGCCTCCTGACGCTAACCACACGCTACTGCTTTCACTCTATTTTTTCTCGTTGCCCCTCTTCCCAAGCTTCAAACCTCGACTGCAGTTGCCCAAACACCCCGTAGAGTCGTTATTTATTCAAACTGGCTGGTACCCGGTCTACACTCGCGCGGTCCTCCAACGAAATGGAAATTATCCGTGAGCCTGCATACACCTGACCCTCTGTGTCAATCTCCGTCTCCATCAGAACCAGCTACCACGGAAATGCGTATTCCTTATCCGATCGCGGCAACCTTGACGACCGTTATGGGGCTGTCCATAAAGCAAAGCATGTCATTGCGATGATTGTATGGCACTGTCATACCCAGTGAGATGGCGCTTTCGCTACTATTTTCTCCAGGATCTCGACCGCAACCCCTCGCCCACTCAAGACTGTAGCCACAACTTCGGGCAGTTTTCACCCGGCCCCGCCTCTGGGGTAAGCTCTTCTGTACCCGATGAATTTTCGCTCAGATTTGGCTAGCCTGGGTTTTCTGCTGCAAATTTGGCGTGCGCCCTCCGGAAGTTCAAATCCGTATATGGTTTTCGGGTCGCCCTGTTTATTAGCAACTTGACCCAACTTGATCCAAACTATCCACTGCACCTGACTTCCCTACAACCAATGAGACTGCTTGGCTTCAGATTAAACAACACTTCTGAGTCAAAACTTTCCATGTGCTCCCAATTTGAATTGTTCCATTTCAACTTTTGCTCGTTGTTACTCTGACCACTTACCCAACTGCCCAAGGTCACTCATGGCCAACAATGGAATTTTAGTTTAGTTCATGCCAGCTGGCTATATCTTTGAACTAGTCGGACCTCGTGCCCATTGATCCCAAAAAGTTGGGAACAAAACGTAAAATTGAATCTCAAGGTCAGATGTGGTAAAAACAATTGAACCCTAGCCCCACCGTAGCGTTTTACCTCCTCTAGTATAGCATTTGGCTATCTATATTAGATATCGCATTTTCAATCGCATCTAACCACCCCTCCAACTCTTTATAGCTTGCTTAAGCCGCAATGAGTATAAGCTTGCTGGCATAATCCCACTGAGGCTTATTATTACCTGGTTTGAATCAAACAGTTCCATCAGTCTCATCTTCTTCTAAGCGCTTGCTACACTCTGCTTCCCCATCATCCTCCCCCCAATTGTGTCAAAAGAAGCGCCTTGCAGGCAAAAGGTATAACACTAAATCTCATCATCCTTCAAGGCCGGTCGATAGATTGCCTCGAATAGATTCAACCTGCCCAGTTGCACTGACATTTTCCTTCCTGCCACACCCGGTTGCTGTCTTCCCTCCTCTTCACTAGAATAATCTCAGCTCCACACCGACCTGGCAAATCTCAGTGCTCGTGTGCGTAAGATGGAGAATGAATTGATATCCTATCATATCATGCAGCCGCTTGCCTGCCTTCTAGCTCCTGATGCAATGTGTGATCCATCAGATCTTCCAAAAGCGTCGGTCTTTACTGACATGCTCACCTCGGAGATTAGTCGGCGTATGGAATGCCGTGAACAAGTCTTACTATATAACGTTCCCGACCGCATCCCGATAGAACGCACAAAAGCCGCAATCTTGGCAGCGTGTAACATACATGACACTGCCTGTGCGAAAATCGAAACCCTCCTTGCGTTGCCCAATGCTAATGCATTTCAGAGATGAAGACGATGCAACGCGCCTGTTAACATCCCAGGCCCTTCTGTCCCCGACCCAGACATTCCAGACCGTAATGGTCAAGGCTGCTCATGCCGGACTACAAAGACGGCTCACAAGAAACCCACTCTCCAAACCTCCACAGCCGACTACTGATGAACACCAAACGAATCCATATTTTGTTTACCAATCCGTACCACTAAATGCTCCCGGTGTGACTCAGTCGCAGACTACTGATGAAACCAACCCCTCGGAACGTTACGCAAGTCATATCGCCGATGAAACATCTGCACATAGCTGTCGGAGAACACCAGATTTAAACAATGACTCACCGAACCTGTCTACTAGTCCGGCCTCCTGTTACACCGTGCCGCTTGCATAACTTGGTGTGGAGGGCTAGTCTCAAGTTGTACGTAGTCCCACTCGTAGCCTACATACTCTGGACCTGATAGTCTCCAACGATGGCCATTTAGCTACAGGTGCAGTCGGTCCTGGCTTCCCAAGAAGTGACCACTGCGTCATCTCTTGCAACGTGGTCAGTTATGGCCAAACTGTTTTCTGAGTTCATCCATGTTTCATCTCCGCTCATCGGATATTTTAAAAGCTTTTTCGTCCACGCTGGCTTCCCAGGATTCGGACTTCTTCCTGTCGAGAAATACACACCGCTTCAGTGACATCTTTTACCAGAACCTACTGACTGTTTTTCACCTTGTTTCTCCTGTAAAGCGTTTTTACGCCAGTAAACCCGGCCATGATAGGTTATTAAAAACCTTGAATGTCAAAATTCACGGCCCCATCACTGATCCTGTCAACATAGCAGATCATCTGAACTCTTACTTCGCCAGCTGCTACTCACCATTTAATCCCAAATCCAAACCCACGCTCACTGCTGTTTACCTCCAAAGTGTGAACGGTCAGGGTAACCATCCGACTCTCTGTAACGTAACCATCTCCCTAGCTGATGTTTCTTCCTTTCTTCTAAAGATTAATGACTCTGTTGTGCCAGGCCTTCCACCCCGTATTCTGAAGCAAGGCGGCCGAGATATCGGAATCCTTGTATTAAAGCTTTTCACCCACTCTATAAACCACGGAATCATCCCCTCCCAGTGGAAGAAACCTATAATCCACCCACATTTTAAATCCGGATGTAGACAAATTCCTTCCAAATATGGAGGAATCCACCTTACCTCCCTCCTAATGAGAACCCTTGAACGTCTGGTCAAAAGCCCGTTAATCAGGTTTCTCCTAGCTACAGACGCCATATATGACCGACGGTACGGATTCCTATCTCAAAGATCCGTAATTGGCTGTCAGCTTCACTTCTTTGAGACCGTCACAGCAGCCTACGACGCTGGATACTCCATTGTAACAGTCTATCTGGACATTCAAAAAGCCTTCGACCAGGTCCCCCACGCATCCCTGCTACATAAACTTAGTACCGTGGATATAATGGTAACTTATTTCAGTGGTTCGCCTCCTACCCATCATACAGGAGGCAAATAACGCAAATCAGGGACATACAATCATCTTCACTACCGATCACTAGCGGAGTCATCCAAGGAAGCGTGCTAGGCCACATTCTTTTCTCACTGTACATCAATTACGTCTTCGGCGCCATATCCCATGGTAAGGCTTTCCTCTACGCGGAGAATATAAAAATCGCGTACACATTCCCCCCTCTGCAAAAGACCTTGCTCTTCACCAGATTGAGCAAGACTTAGATTCACTGACTCGCTGGTCAAACGACTCTGGCCTAAGCTTCTGCTCCACAAAATCCTGTATAACTTCCTGCCGCTGCTTTCTCCCGGCTGACGCTTTCACAATTATTGGAAATCCTATCACCTATTCCACGGAGATCAAAGATCTCCGCCTCAGATACCTCTGTACCTTTAGCTTTTCCCACCAGGTGCAGTTTCAGGTCGCAAGAGCACGCAGGCTCAGCTTTTAAATACTGCTCTCCTGTCACTTTCCAGACACAATGGTTGCAATCTTTAGGCTGTGCATAAGACCAATCGTGAAATTCTGTCCCGCATTCTCCTCCCTTTACACCCAAAGTTGCAGACTCGCAATTGAAAGTGTCCAACGCTCGCTTACGAAAAAGCTCGTTCATCGGTCAAACCCCCCTCTTACCGCTCCCGTTGTCAAATCCTAGGCCTCGAACCACTATGGCTCAGACGATCAAAATTGAATCTAGCTCTCTTACACAGTCTGCTGCATAAGAACGCCTTTACAGTAGAGGCTAGACCAAATATAAACTCAAACCCCCACTACAGACTCCTCAACTTCTGACACTTCTTAGTGTGTCCCCCAGCTCGTACAAACCTACGCCACTACTTCTTTCTAGTTTATTACGCTCGCATCTGGAACACCTTCCTGCTCAGCTGCGAAACATCACGCATCACCATGCTTCTTCTCAGTCTGTAGACAAATTACTTACCTGTGAAAATGCTGCCGCCTTACTTAATACTCGACCACCCTCTTACATCCTCTACAAATCAGGTCCAGTGAGCATGAGTTTAGCGACGTTACAGTTAGTGGGCAGGTAAAGGATCCTGTTATCAGTTCTTCCTATCCTCTTGACCCGCTTTAGGCTAATAAAGGACTTGAATGCCAACTTGATCTAAATATGCAGCGTTACTGGCCTGGTTGTTTTCTTTATTCCTTTTCCCCCGTGCCAAATTACACCTCGTACCAGTGTAGTCCACACACCGGATTACTCTGTAAACTCTGTCTAGCGTCTCTCGTTCTCGGACAAAATCTACTGACGAAAACCAAACCAAAATTAGCTCTTTTCTTCCTCAAATCACTGTATGACTTAATCACCTGCTAACTCTAATTATGCCATGTTACCGGCCTGGCCGTTTTCTATTTCTCCAGTCAACTTATACCTCGTCCTAGGCGAGTCCCCGTTCCGGATTATCCTATCAGTTCTGTCTAGTAACTGGTGCTCTCAGTCCAAATCTAACTGATAAAAACAAAACCAAAATCGATTTTTCTTCATTTCATCATCAGAGCGCATTCTGCCCTTATATATATCCATTTGATTTGCCCCACGAAAAACTCCCACACACAAAATCGCGAAACGATTCTGCTCGACATGGCAGCCCACGCAAACGCTCCGACACCGTTAAGCCATGGTGCAATCGCTGTGAGTATCAACATTCCAGTCCTACCGTCTCATTGACAACTGTCATCTCACTTCTCCTCCGCGACTTGCCTCTACCATCGTCTGTATGCTGTTTGCTTGTTCAAATGGTCGCTGGAGTATTTATTAATGCACAAACCGCACTCGTGAATGCTTGGATGGTTTTCCACACTGCAGATCTGGTAGCATGCACGATGGAAGAAAACCTCGTGTGGTGGACGGGTACGTCCTGCAGGGAGGGTTCCCCAGTTACGTTGCACCATGGTGCGTTCGTATACCCGCCACCCCTCCAGTAGAACGGGTGCATCACCCATCGCCGGCGGTTCTGAGTCTGGCCTTTAAATTCAGAAAATCAAAAAAGGACTGCTGCCTTCTGTTCGTCGCTGCTGGTGTTGGGATCACCTCGGTAGAGTTATGAATCTGGCAATGCCATAAACCACAGATGAAAAAACTGGCCTCTCATCTGTAAAAACAATTTAAAAATTAAAAGTTCACTTGGTATAGCCCAGAGATACCCTGCAATGCCCGTGACCTATATCGGCGACCATAGCTGTATCTGCATTCGTCAGAAAGGGGCTACACCACGCCAAAGCCCATTTCGTCATCCGAACAGAGAATACATCTACTCGCCGCTCCCAGTGGCTCGCCATGCACCATCTACAGATAAGAGCTGATAGCAGTGCTTCGGGGACTTGTGACTATTTCTCTTGCACATATTCTCTCTCCTGGTATTACCAAACTCACGTAGCAAACACCAAATTGGCCAGTTATCTCAGAAATCCACTCACGCCAGTCCTCATGCATCTGATTCCCATACCACGCTTCTGCGCACTTATATCGGTTTATACTGGGTCCCTTGTAATATAATATCTTATGTTAGCAAACTCAGCCTCTGATCGCTAGCCTACTAAGTACAAAGCTAACTATTTCCTATTCCGTGTATTCACTTGTCATCACCCTAATTGCAGCAGACGTCAAGTTTTTCTTTCTGTTTATATTAATGCGTATTATCCTATTTTAAAAACCTCTCAAACTCACCATGTTTTGCCAATCTCGTTCTATTCCCTCATCTTCCCAAGCTTTGAAGTTCGGAAGTGTCCGTTTTGGACGACCTGGTTGGCTGATATCGACTCCACCTGGCCAATGATCTACGGCCCCAGGATCATCAAGCTGACCAAGAAAACCCACAATACCATATCGGTTTTGTATCAGCTTGTTTCCTCGACCAGGCTGAAATGAACACCGCTGCCCAATAAACTGCACACCCCAGCCGAACCATCCCAAATTTGACACCCGTTATGGGGCTACCTAAAAACTGAAGCGTGCCAGGACATTGATGGCACGACACTGCCGTACTCAGCTTGATGGCACACCCGCAACTGTTCCATTCCTTCTCCTAACCGAGCCCTCTTGCCCACCCGTTCCGTTGACTGCAAATACGACAAACTCCCCAAATGACCCCAACTGCCCACACGACATTCATTCCAACCTGTTGGACTACCCGTTTGAATTCAACCACCTCTGAGTCCCCACCCAATCTAACCCCTGCACCTGACTTCCCTACAACAGTACAACCAGTGAGTCTGCTTGTTCACAGATTGCACCATATGTTTGAGACTAGACTTGCCATGTTCTCCCAATTCGAATTATTCCATCTCCACCTCCACATTTGCTCGTTGTGACTCCGGCTATTTACCCAACCGGCTAAGGTCACTCATGGCCAGCAATGATTTTTAGTTTTAGTTCATTTCCGCCGACTGTGTCTTTGGATTAGTCGGAAATCTTGCCCATTGTTCCCTACAAGTTGCGAAAGAAACCGCTCATTATTATTTCATCGAATACTTCCCACTGTTTATGACATTGTCCTCTTTACGCGCAGACCCCACTTCCCGCAAACCCCCCAGTCATTCCCCATTCTAACTGTAAACGCATGGTAAACGCACGGTATTCCACTCACAAGTTGTGGATAAATATTATTATTATTACAGACCGTCTTCATGAACTACGTGCAAACATGTTTGGGTAATTGCATTAAGCTCCAAACATCCATACTCTTCAAGTCAAGCGCATTCGTTTACAAACCCGAAACAAAAAAGGATAAAATACCGTCATTCGCCGACGCCTAGTCATCCAAGTCAGCTATTCTGGAGGGGAACTGTAAAAATGCTAGCATATTACAAGGGTACACCCTGAATATGTTGGTGCAACTCCGCCGTCCTGACATAGCTGGACATAGCTGGAAACAAGACGTGGTCAAACTCGATCCAACTGAAATAATGGGATCTCCGGTGAAAATAAAAAGGTATTTGATGGCACACCAGCAACTTTTTCCTTTATTCTCTTGACCATAACATTTCGTCTACTCGTACCATTTAGTGCAAACACGAACAAACTCACGACCTGAGGCCAACTGCCTACATGAGATGTTCATTCCGATCCGCTGAAACATTCATTCAAATTTAACCGTTTTCGTGTGTCCATGCTTCCCGCAAAATTCAATAACTTTCTTTACAGTTCCGGTTCGTGTGTTGCCATCACCTCGCTCTTCCAAGGAACTACCTTGCACAACTCCAAAACAGCGACACCAGTAAGTCTCTACAGTTCCGCTGTACAGCATGCTCCTGGAATTCCTTTTGCTACTTATCTTTGCTAATCCCTCCACTTTATCGTCTCCACTTACACATTTCTGACCCTGCTCAAGAGCCCAACGGGCCAAGACCACGAGGTTTCAGCGGCGGTTTTAGTTTGGTTTGACCGGTTTGATGACGCCATTTTTGTTGCTTAACCTGACCTGGTGTTCTGGTTCCTCATTTTTTACCGGTACACCTTTCTTGTCATGTGTCAGGCAGGAAGCGTCTTTTTGCTCTCTCTTGCTTTGTTTTTTGCCCGCGGATCTTGCTCGATATTCGCTATGAAAACGCATAGTAACTGCACTTCCCTGTCCATGTCGGTTTGGTGGTGACCACGCCTGTGTCGGACAATTCTCACCCCCCATGACGCCGTAAATTTTCTCATATCGCTGTGCCCACATCCCCACCAGTCATGCTTTTATTCCGGCTGCATTATAATAATGCTTAACAATATGCCACCCACAAGTTGGGAATAAACTTTAGCATATTCTTGAGCCATGACGCCGTAAATTTTCTCATATCGCTGTGCCCACATCCCCACCAGTCATGCTTTTATTCCGGCTGCATTATAATAATGCTTAACAATATGCCACCCACAAGTTGGGAATAAACTTTAGCAATATTCTTGAGGTCGGGCCAGTTTTATCCAGATCTACCAAGTGCCTAGAAAGTAAATTGGTCGACTCACTAGGCCAAAATTTCAAACGTTGGCCACGACCATGTTCATGGGCAAAAGCAGACAGAATTTATGGAACTAAAGACCGGTGTCTCCTCCGGCTGTTAATAAAAAACACTGACCGCTGACCAATAAGGATAATAATAATAATGTTTATTCCCAATTTTTCCACCGTTTGCAGAGTGGTCCCCCATAGTAGGATCAGCATTTTGGTTCCCATAAAAATGAACTCTCGCCTGCACAAAATGCTAAGAGAACGATGGTTTTTGGTTGGGAACATGAGCGCAAAACATCTTAGGGGCACAATTGCGGTTGGAAATATTAGATATGGTCATTTTTTGAGCCTGTAAAAGTGCTCTACAATAATCGTCCGTCTAGAAGCGCGCCGATCGTCAGTAGGCTCAAAACTCCTCCGAATAAGCGCAAAAATTTTGTTGCAGCTGCCTTTACTGTTCACAGAACTCGGAACTATGTGAGTCGGTGAATTTAGATGGGAGCACAGCCGTTGTGCAGCATGAACTACTCTGTCGTCCGGCATGTTGACCAATCCGCTTCAAGCATGGTCCCAATCCGCCTAACAAAGTCCTAACATTTGAGGGCTACATGCCTCCTGGATCAAAGGGACAGGTTCTCCGGCGCAGCGATTACCCCAAATCTCAGCACAGTATGTCAAAGGAAAAGAATGATCGGTGAATAATAAAACCAGGATATTTCCCTGCCTGCAGCTCTGGGTGAGTTGAGTCCACTTTGCAGTGTAGCCAGCTTACTGCACGATTACCGACAGACGAGAATTTTTACCACCAGAATAAATTCAGTGCAGAGGAGGGTAACTTTCAGTCAACTACAGTTGTCATAATCAATCCTAATGCAGCGAATATGCTTGGTGCCATCAGCGTGTCTGTGCCCCGAAAAAGCCTACTCAAAATTTGAAGGTCAATTGAAATGCGTTTCCGGTGACCATTGGAAAAGTAACACGTGAGATCAATTAACATCTTGCACAACTAGGGTACTGTGCCCAAATAGGTGGGTAATGTGTTCAACCAGGATAACAAAACCCACGAATCAGCCTGCTTAGTAAGTTTATGTTCGCTAGCAAGACTGCTTGACTATGGCAGCGGAGAAATGCTGACTGAATTTGCCTCCTCTCTTCAACATGGTGTTTGGGAGTTTACGGTGGACCCAGCAGAACAGTTTTTTCAAGGATGACCCGCGTTGACAACGGCAGGAAATTAGAATCAGTTGGAACGTTAAATGTTTTTAAGTGCGTAGTTTTAGACATCAACCTGAAACATTTTATGTTGCACAGACTAAGAAAGAGGCTAAGTTGCCCTACAGGACCGCGATAGTCTCTCTCTATAAGTGATGGTAAAAAGAAAATAACAGTTAGCTTCCTTTAACAGTTCACAGTTTACCTCCATTTTATATAATTATACCTACTAAGCAAGCCCCCAATTTTCAACGGTATTCACGCCTTACCGCAGGACAAATGTTCAGCTGTACTTGCCGGAACACTATGGGTGGTGTAGTCGTTCATATACAAGCTCAAAATTTTTAATGCTCGAAAGTACAGGTATCGCCACCTCTTATGAAATTGACGTGAAAATTATCATGCTCATTATTGTTAGGTCTTCCAATTGATAGAGATTGTGATGGTCACCGGTTGAAAGCCTAACCGGGCTCGCAAATCACAATGTAGGCGATCAAACATCACGAACCTTATTATGATCATCGATCTCTGGACTTTCGTTCCTCCAACTTATCTCCCGGATGAAGCGATCTGTTACGGCTTCTTTAAGATTTCCGACCGGACCAGTCCCGATCTGATGTTGAGAAGCCTCACACACCATGGGGTCTCAGAGAGAAAAACGACTGGCTGAAAAGCCACTATGTTAACCGTACGAGTCATCGCACGAGTCAAGTACGTGTCACCAGAGCTCAAGGATTTAAGAGATCAACCAGTTATCTCGAAGCCGTATATTACACCTTCCGTTGCTCATCGCGCCCCCAATGAACTATAGACGTTAATAACGAGCTGAGTTCTGCTGAACACTAACGAAAGTAAGAATCGTAGATCAATGATGTTCTAACTAACTTGAAAAACCTTCGAAAGTACCTGAACAGTGCCCTCCAACGAACCTCTTAGACCAGGCACTCACTTGGCGCAATTACATGAAAAGGTGTACACGTCGGATATCACGCGGTCGCTCAATGAGCCATCAGACATTTTAGGTGTTATCCAGCACAAAACGGACTGAAGCGTGGATGGGATGTCGCAACTCCTGCATGGGAGGTGAATTCTAGTGCCCGAAGATCTCTGTTCTGACAAATAATTAAAACTCAAACGCGTGTTTGCCTGCCTGAACCCAGACCGAGCGTGTGAGGGAGCATTGGCACAAACTAGCGAATCACCTTGGTTGGATTCGCTGTCAGTGCAACAGCCTCACACGTTGGAATGCGCCTACAGAGTCCGTTGTACTCGAATCTACATCTTTACAGAATACCATTGGGAGAGCGGCTTTATTAGCTGGGACTGCGATACACCCGCTAAGAGGTTGTGAGCGGAGACATTGATGATGCACAATCCTGGAACCCTTATTACATCCCTCGAGTTTGCCAAATCTTTGGAGCGGATCACGGACCAAAACTGTTCTGTGGCTCCGCATGGCAGAACAGATGTTTCCAATGTTTGAGCTTGGTATTTGGTTGAGTACTATTCATTGTCATTTGTTCCTATACTCACATTTGCAGCACAAAGTTCCTGCCATACATATCAATACAATCACCGTCTCAGAATAGACCAACACCACAACAAATGGTCTAGTTATATTCCATGGGAACAGAGCGGCTGCATATTCATAAGCATTCTCTATAATTGTGGGACCCGTTGACTTCAGCGCTCCTTGGTTTTCCAGTTGCAAATGCTGACTCAATAAAAAATTCGTACTTAGATTTAAAATGTGACCAGTGACAGGAAACGGTAGGCCGCGGGCCCAACGAGTGGAGCTAAAAACGCAAGTTTCTTTGATGAATACAATCGACCGAGGGTTACACCCAGTAACTCACTTCAACAAATATTAGTGACTCCATATTTTGCGCGGGGGCTGTACATTCACTCCGGGATCTTTAAGTCGGCGCTAAGCCTGTCACCTGGTGCATAATTTATAATTCCAGCGATCTCTCGGGGATTCATAGATTCACAAGTTGATGAGCAGGGTCAAAGCTTTTGCCCACAAGCCTCCCGGTTTGGGGTTGTTCTTGTTATTCAGCGGCTTCTGTTCACCTGGAAGGCACAAACAAAAGAATAATGTGACACCGATTTTTAAGCTTTCAGCTCAAAATAGTGAGCTTGACAGTGTGAGGACTCATATACAAGCATTTACCAGTGCTCAGAATTGGGTTACGGATGCAGCTTGGACAACGATTGATGTGAGGCTACTCCACACAGACAAAAAATGAAAAAAATGTTGCCCAATAAAAGTGCGTGCTCTGGGTTTGCAGTTTTCTCCGTGCCCCTGCTGAGTATGAGTTCGGTCAGCGGCGAAAAAACAACAAGCCTAGCCGTGTTAAAACAGGAAATGAGTATTGTGTTTCATTGACGGTGACTATAATACGACGGAATGGTCAAGCACCCTAAGATGCATTTCATAAGTGGCAGATTCGAGGTCAACAGCCTTAATCGTAGCAGCGCGTTCGACACGCCCAATGAGGGTTGCATCAATTTTCGCATCTTGGATGAACCGGTTGGCTGGCATATTTAAGAAGCAGGACTCAGGAAGCGCTTGCGAGTAATATGAGGGAATGTGCACCGAATAATCCGCAGAACGACTAATACCTTCTGAGACGACTTTTCACGTTGCTTTGAAAGGGACAGGGTTGAAGACAGCTAGACACCTGAGTTCTTTTCTATCTATACCCGCATAATCTTCTGGTCTCTTCTCACCCTGCATGACGATAGCATTCAATGGGTCTCCCTCAAAATATATATGGACGCACATCTCGTCGTTCATGGGAAGGCGCTAGTCCAATGACCAATACTTTGTAAAGTCTAAACCCATTTGGAGGGCTGTGGCGTTGGAATTCAATGCTTTCAAGGCTTTCACAAAGTGTAGACATGGACTGAAAATAGCATCTGTAAGGTCATTGACAGACTAGAAACATGAGTGGCCCAAAAATAGAACCTTGAAGGCCTCAACTGGATACCGGTGCCGAAAAAAGCAGAACGTGCTTGGTTTCACCCGGAACGTTCTATCTGACAAAGCATGCCACCCATGCGCAGGATTCCTCCTCGAATTTTATAAGACACAAGCCTTTGGAGCAGCGTAACGTGTAAGACCTGGGTGAAAGCTTTTGAGGGGCCAAAATTGTAGCATCCGAAATTAATCCTTTGTTCTTAGTTTGGGTTCAGTTGTCCATAAATACGAGCACGGTCGTCACGCGATAAAGTTTGGGAGAATCCGCGCTTAGTTTGGGTTCAGTTGTCCATAAATACGAGCACGTTCGTCACGCGATAAAGTTTGGGAGGAATCCGCGCTGCGCTGGGCATATCAAGATTTTGGTACAGAGGTGGCCCGCTTGGGAATACGTTCCATGGCCTCGCGCAGAGTCTAATAGGTCTATAACTGCCAAGCGACAAGGAGTCGCCAGTTTTGTAAATTGGCATGACACCGACTTCCCTCCAAACAGGGGGAAGTTTGCCTTCGTCAAGCGATTGATGCAACGCCTGACAGAAATGCTTCATCATTATGAGGGACAATCCCTTTAGTATCCTTGGATGGACCTCGTCTAATCCCAGCGCCCTCATTGTTGAATAGCCTAGTACGGGCCTAGCACTGCTACACGGCGCTGACTGGCTTGAGATGTGCGGTATAGGTAATAGTCCCTTCCCGAACACACCTAAAGATCAGGCGATCCAGCCCATTGCCCGCTTTCGGACATTGGCTACTGAAGTACTGTACTACTAGAAAACGGACATTATTCTTCATTGTGAAGCTGTGCACAGTTAGGGGCACGGGCGAACACTCAGATCGGATCCACGTGGTGGTGATACCTGACCCGCGGAAACAAAGATCCACTATTCGGCCGCGTGGTCTAACGGTTGTTGAAGACAGGTAAACATCCACCCAAGAAATTCCGTTCGTCAGATGTGCTGCCTCCCGATTCAGTGCACGCTTTTGAAAGGCAATGGCCTCTACGTACGTTGCTTCGTCACCAGCTAACTAAGTATCCATTGGTGGGTCAAGCAGCTGAAACCAGAAGAGAACACGAATACACCATCACATCTCTCCACTGTTGAAAAGTAACCTGCCGATGGGTGAATTAGCGCTTTCTTCACGGCACAGGTGAGCCTGGTTCCCCGGAGTGTCAATCCATCAAGGAAGAATGCGGGAAAATCCAACCAACTGAGTCTTCGGACATGATAGGTAGCCTGTAGTTTGATGCCGTCAGGCGCATCTCCCTTTGTCCTTGCTTTCACACTCGATCAACCTACACACATGCCCACAGTGTAGACACAGCAGTTAGCGGTATGGATGGAGCTCCTGATGCGTTCTTTCCAGGACCCATCACTTGTCAATGCAGTCGTCAGGAAACTGTCCCTCATCAGATGTGGATTAGGGGAAATTAGACCGATTTAACAGATAGTCATGGGCGGATCTGACACGGCATAAAGCCCGTTGTGTGGCATCAACGATTCTCTGAGGAAACCGCCTGGCGCCACCAGCGTCGCCTGTATGAGAATCACAGCACTTATCTCAACCGACCATGAGCACAACGCGATATTTTTCTTGCACACGTTTTCATAGAAAACGCCATTCCCGTGAGAAAAAGAACACAAGCGCCCCAGAACTCGTGACCAATATTCAGCCCACAATATTTAGAACCTGCGGATTTCGTCATAGACTTGTGAGGAGACCTCAAACTAGGGATTTCCGAAAACAAATTTCAATCCTCCTGCGAAAATCCGCAAATGTGAACGAAGTCAAATTCTACAGAATTCATAGCGACTACGGATAGGCCGAGGGTCGCAGCAGCATCACCAGTTTGCCACTACCATTGTCCATAACTTCTTCCTATCCAGTGTGGATTGTCGGGAATTCATATCATCGGTGGATCCTCAAGTGACCTATGAAATTCTTGGCTAACTGACCGGCTGGCCGACTGAGACAGTGGTTTCAAGGCCATTAGCCGGTTGAGCCAATCGGAACTCCAATCTCGCGATGGTGTCCTCGTTCGAACTGGGCGGATTGCCTGAGTCGTATATCTGAAATCCGCCGACTTCCCAATGATTTCATTCATCGGGCTTCAGCGATTTTCCCGCATAATTCATCGACGAGCGATTCGCTTAGATTGTTTTAGGTTATCGAACTCCCAATCACATGCCAGTCAGTCAAGTTCTGTTGTGAAAAAACAACCCAGTCGTACAGATGATCTTCCCTCCACCAAGGTTTCTCAAAAAGGTATGCACGTTCTTTATTTCCGAGTCCTCCCGACAGTAAAGGAGGCTGCCAAAGATGTCGGTTATGGAAGTGTTATTATTGGTGGTCTTATGTTGACAGGTAATCAAAGTCGCTTTGTTACTACATGTCTGCATCGACACAGGCGTCATTCTGTACGTGATGCTCCGTGAACTATTCTCGTCGAAGAGCCCAAATGGTGTCTACAATGCAGCATTCAAGATATGTAAGGATGATGCTCGTGTAAGTTCAACCTTGTCGGTTTACTGCAGTTAGGTCCAAGATCTGTTGGGTAGTAATATAAAGGCCCATGGTGAAACAAATCAACGTGGCAGAAGAAGGCACACCGCGTGAGTTTTCATATCAGTTTTCTTGACTGAATCACTAACTTTCTGACGGACTGAGTTAGTCCGACCGCCAAGATAATAGGGCCCTGTTCCATAATTGCTTTCGCATTGTCGAAGCAGCTGTACTTCGAGACGGCCCCGAAAATTCACTTAAATTTGTGACTTGGGAGGGAAATCCAGACGAAACAACAATTTATAACCAACTCAGTATCGTCTCATGATAGGGTAAGCAACCCCCCACCACCAATCCCAATCGGTTTTCGGCTCATTCCGGAGACAATACGAGTTTCGGTTCCACTGGTCTTCGTCAAGCGGTCAAAATCACTCGTTGTCTCCGTATAGCTAGAACACTGAAGAATGCCTTCCCAGTACATTTCTTAATCCAGGTTGACCCGTCTGGAAGGGACATACCCTTCGGAACCTTTCGGGTCAACGAAACTAGCTGTAGCAATAGCTGAGCAGGTAGATACGTCTGTGAAGCTGCTCTTTCTAGCTTTCCAGGGTTTGTCGGCGGTCCCGAAACCTAAATTCGTTAAGTATATGCGTCCACTGCCTGATTGAGTTACCGAATTCAGGGTTATCCCTTGTTAGCCTCGTTTAATACAAGAAAAACCCGGTTCCTGGCAAATCTGCTTCCCATTGGGCCGTAAAATTCAGGATGAAAAAAGCATAATCTCGGAGTAGCCATCGCAATTAGTAATCCATTTTGTATGATTGGCGCACGTCAGTCACTCGCATTCGAATACGGATCCATGAACTTCTCCATAAGGCAGTATAAAACTGCTTGAAATTCCTACTGAGATCTTCAGTGCGCACACTTACCTCTTGCCTCGTATGACCGTTTGCTAAATGTTTAACAAATTTACTTGGTTTACAGTACCTACGCTAACGCTAGACAGGCTTGTCTCACCCTTTGCATGCAATGAAAAATCCTATCTTTCCAGCATTTATCTCTAATCCACTCGGAGGAAAGCACCGACCACGTGACCAAGAACAGCCGGATCACTATTGGACCACTGCCTAATAAGGCGACATGAGCAACCTAGTCAGGGTATGTAGTCCACGTGGAAAGGCGAACTTGTTGGAAATGTGCGGTATCCTTCAGTCAGTTACGAAATTGCAGGGCATATGTAAGACCGGATTGCCTTGTCGAACCCCTTAGTCTAAAGCAGGGATCATCCTCTTCTTCACAGACTCGAGCGACGACCCCTGGATGGCAGCTTACTAGGCAGGCATCCGTTTTCGGGGTATGTCAGAGGCGGTATCTGTTCGTTGAGTCAACTACTACACGAAGGTCGGCAAATTAAATGGTGGTTGTTCGCCACGACCGATAGCCCTATTTTGAAATATGACAGCGTGAATAGATGGTCAGCTATTCCTGTATGTCGTTCCCTAGTTTTGGTCCATTTTCTGTCCAACTTCTCTGAAGCAACACGCTAAAGTTTGAGCGAAAATTTTGGCTGCAATATATATCAGTTTGATAGCCCTGTAGTTGTTGCACACTGTATTCCCCTCTTTTTGATCATCAGAAGAATCTCAATCCAAAAAGTATACCTTGTCCCATTTTGAACAGGTTCGTTTTTGGGGGACTTCTAGCATCGCTGTTAAACAAGCTTTCTAGGTTTTTGTCAGAGTATCGTCGTCACGCAACTAACTTGCAATTTCGATTCCCGAAGTCACCTTACAGCCGGTAGGTAAGGCGTGGAATCTGTCATCCGTGTTTGGAGGGATTATCAACTAGTAAACTAAAGTGCTTAGTCCACCTCTTCAGCTTTCCCTCGCTTATTATAGGCTAATTAAGCGTCACGAAGATTTATTTATCAACCTTGTCCTTTTCTGGATGAGTGTGACTTGACCAGGAAGGATGCGGAATTCGAAAGCTTTTTCAGCAGAATAGCCTGAATAGATTGATGGTCTCTTCAGGGATCAGGGGATGCAAACTCGGGATTCGATGCGGTGGGACGTTGTCTGGGGTTTTGTTGGACATCTTATAGTCAAGAGATTTAAGTTCTGGCGTCGATGCTAATAATGATGATTTCAGATCGTCAACACCATGGAAAAGTCATCAGCCTAATTCTAATCCGTGATGTCTATTGCTAACGTCTCGATCGGCCGGTTGGTATCGCCTATTACTTGAACCACACGATTTAATGCCACTGAACAGACACCTGTACTCAGTGCTTCTACCCCCACTACCACATCTCGAAAATTCTCTTCACCTTCAGCACAGTTCAAAGATAGATTGGAGCTGCCATTTTTGAAGCCTGAAAACTGAGTGATAGGTACCTGTGTCGCGTCTATTGACTGATGCTGATGCCTGCCGCACGACTCGTTAACTTTCATTGCGTATATGTGTATCAGGCCGTTTAACATCACGTTATCCGAAATTAGGAAGTCGCATATATAACATCATGACTATTGTACTCTTCTTGTTCCAATTACTTGTTTTTATTCTGTCGAACCTTTTTCAGCTACCAGTCTTGGTATGATGACCAGAATCGATTTCACATGGCCATGAAATTCTACCTTAAAGGGACTCTTGGCAGTGGTGTCGTACATTTAGAAGTCTACGAGGTAATGGATTGCTCCTCCAGTATTTTTGTTCGGTATAGTGAAAAAGCCAATGCTTCATCTCGGTGTGCTTGTTTTACCTTCGCGGTGGGGTGATGATTGAACATGGCTATTTCAACCTACCGAAGTCCGAACCTCCGATAGTTTTGGTTGGTAGCTTGGAGGAACTTAGCGGCGTTTTAACCCAGTTGTCTGAGCCGAGGGCTTTGGTCGAGGATCCTAATCGTCCTCCTATCTAGGTACGAGCCCCCATGGCAGTATCCTAACCCGCGTACAGCAATGGATTGCCCACTTGCAGTTATCGGAACAACAACAAGTAGGGCAGAATTCCTTTTTCTTTCGGTGTACTATACATATACACATATATATATATACATATATACTATACATATGACACTCCCCATTGTTCTCCGTTAAAATTCGACAGTAAGCGCGAGAGTATAGACTAATCGAACAACTTATTCCACAGTTGTCTGTCGGCAGCATCAATGCTTTGCTCACGCTCTTTTGCTACGCTCTTTTCAGTATGTTAGTAGCTGGTTTGCTGTTATCCGTGACAATGGCTTCAACAATTGTTGCATCTGGCCTTTCAAACGCCATGTCATTGTACATCTCACTCTTGCGTTCCCTGATATATATATATATATATATATATATCAGAGATATCAGTGATATATGTCATTACCTGTTTGGTTCACACTAGTTCCGCGAGACTCAATTTTTTGGACTGCCGGAATTCCGCAGTCATATACTGAGATAATGCATGAGCTTGGAATGAGGTGTCATAACTGGAAAGCAAGCAGCAATCCTACAAAGTCATCTCAACCGAGCACTTGTACCTGGAAAACGCGCCTGCACAATCAGAGTTAGCTACCAACAGGGAAGCACAAAGTCCATCATAGTTTTGTATCTTTCTGTGACAGGAGCATTATCTTAACGTGAAAAGAATCACTCGTTTTTGGAAAACACGCACTTTAAAATATTTCATAGTGAAGAATTTTTCTTGAGTCACCCGTTTACGGGTTCAGTGCAGCGGCATCAAATCGAGCATCTGAAGAAAAAGCGGAATGAAATGGAGTTTTAATCACCTGGTTCTTACAGAATGGTCGAATAATCTGACCACTGAGGCAAGCCGATCTCTGTGGCAGCTCACTGTTGGTGCGCAGCCATTTAGCGTTTGGATTTTCCGGTTATCGATTTATACTCGGCTAGGACAGTGAAAATACTTCAGAATAAATGCTTTTCTAGTATATACCCGGATTGCACAGATGCAAAGAGACTTCCTTAAATTTATTTTTTCGCTATCTTTGGTTCTGTAGCCAGTTATTTTTTATGCAATCCACAAATTTGATCACAGTCTACTACGGTGGTCTGAAAACACCAGGGGTTCCAGGTTTGAAACTCTCCTCTCAGCCACCGCCTTTATTACCAAATGCCTCGTGGTTTGAGCGACGTATCATCATCTACACTGGGACTAAAAATAATATAATAAACACCGAGTTCTAACAGCCTTTTGGCACCTAGCTACAATGACATCTGAATAAAGAACAACTACTGAGCTACTAGATGCACAAGCATAGACAGGAACAGCCGATTACCGAAGTTGGGTTCGGTCCAAAGCTCTTCCAGTCAATAATTTCTCGCCCTAATCACTGAGCTGATAAATATATAATTGATTTCATCGGGAGCAGCTGTTCTTTGAAGGGATGGCTGACTGAATTTTTTCCCAATGTGGCCTATGTGAAAGCTTTGAGAAGGATAATGCATAAGTCATGTAACCCATGTCGCGCATACATTTTTCGCCATACCTCTACCCAGATACAAACTTTCAGATATGAAACCCAACATTTCCACCATAAATTTCGGTCGATGACTATAGCGAGATTTGCAATTTTCTGTCAAAAATTTGCCTAAACTATATCTTCTGCTTAATGAAATTGCTCCGGAAACGTGTATACACTGGCCTATTCAGGCCGACTTCTGATAAGTAGTCAGAGGTACCCGAGAATATGATGGGGTTACCTTTTTGAAATTCACTTGTCAACAGGACGCCTGGATGAGGAGTTTAAAATTAATTGTGTTTGCGTTTCATAACTTGACTTAAACTGTTCTAGTTTCAAGCCAGAAGCAGGATTTTAACCCCGCGTTTGTGTCACAAGATTTGCAAATAATCCCTCGCGTTCTAGCAGACGGATAGTGGTTTATCCTGCGCAGAACTTTTTTTACCGAAATTCAGTATCCCATTCAATCCCGGTCGAGATCCAGAATGGATGGGTCATCCAGATGTATAGCGAGATTTACACTGAAGATTATTTGTTGCTTTTCTGTTCTTGAAGTGTTGAATCAGAATTCGCTTTTGCCCTTTTCGAGTTTCCTAGCACTATTAAGAGTAGTGAGATTAGGAATGAGCACGGTTTTTTAATCGCTTACATCCTCGAATATTGGCAGTTTATGATAGAGGTTTCGGATGCCTATGTAGAGAGACAAAAGTCTAGCCCTGTATCATCGTAGCTAAATGTGGCCACTTGAATAGTTAATTTATCAAACTATGTAATCATGCAAACCAGACTTCACTTTGCGTAGGAAAATTCTGTCGATATTGCAGCGACATATTGCCCGGATATCAATAATGGGTTATTAAATCCTCACAATTTGTCACGACACTCTTAACCATGTTTTTGATTTTGCGACCCCATAAACAATAACTCGCAACGGCTAAAATCTCAAGCACCTACAGACTGCTTGTCCGGATTTCCGGAATTGAAGACCCACTTGAGCGCTAGGGGTAAATCGTAAGCTGAATGGCGAAGGCGAATCACGTTCTTAGCTTTTTTATGGTTGTTTGTCTGAACACCGTGACTAGTTGATTTACTATACTGAATCTTCATGAGGCCTACCTCGTCAACAAATTATACTACTCTACAGTGTACGATATCGCCCTATCCCAGCTGTTTATGTCCCGACTCTTGTGGAATTACGAAGTAATTAACATTTACGTAAACCCAGGCGAAAATACGACACATTGGTCTCAGTAAGAACGAGGGTAAGTTAAAGTCTTCTCTGGTTGAAACCTGCTATTTCTATATGTCCTCGCAGAACATTTCAGTGTTAATGAACTTTCTGGGCTTACCTAGTGAGCACTTGACGGTACCCACTGGTTCTTCTTACTTAATTCCGTGATTCTCAGTCGGAATGACTATGCTATTTAACAACAGCTTCACATAATCTATTCATCACTAGCAATCACAAGAACATGGCTTGAAAGTACCTATAAGAAAATGATCAAAATTAATCAGGGAAGCAATTAAACCATATCACCAAGGTCTCCGTTGACCTTGTCACGCTATACAACTTTTGATTTTAATTTATTGGCCATGAGACTTTACGTCATACCTTTCAAGTAATCACTCGAATCAAGCTGAATGTTCGCTTCCTCGACAAGCATTTTGCAGTTTGAGGTCGTATCGCGTCTAGCTGAAAGAGAGAGTCCGAATCTCCCGATGGCGTCATCAAACGTGAGAGACTTGCTGAGCCACTTTGTGTGCAAGTGTTCGGAATTCTACCCAAATCAACCGAAGAGTGGTCGCTGCTTTAGCCGTAAATGTCTCAGTAAATTGAGAATTGCGCATGTTCCAGCGCTGAAGAAAGAACCTGGTAGCATAAGACCATGGGATGGTTTTGTTCATAATGTCAGATGCCTGATTGGGCTCTGGACCTCCACCAATTCAATTCATTCGTGGAGCTGTTACGATAGCCAGAGTTTTGGCTACTACTCGCACTATTCCCCCGTGAATCATTGGATGCTATTCTACGCTATGCATCCTAAATGACTGTATTTATCTCTGTTAGATTCTTGATTTTTAATGGAAAGTTTCATCTGCAGCAGCACCCGAAATCGCATGACACCCTCTGTAGGAACAACCATTCACAGCTTATGATGAACATACTTTTCCATGTTTCGGAGCTCGTTGTTTAAAAGACGAGCTGTCAGGAGTAACGTGATGTCAAAGCGTCCGGCGAAATATGAAATTCATTTGAACAGCCAGATATAGTAGTTTCAAATCCCCATGGAAATGTGCATCCCACTTTCAGTGAATAACTAACGATAAATTTTTGAACATGGGGTATACCCGAACAGCCGATGCGTGCTGTTACGAGTGGTCTATCTGTTGCCCAGAAGAAAAACAAAACTTTCCACTAGTTTGCAAACCAGCACAAGTTCTTATCATCTGATTTCCGGTTACTCTACACCATAAAAAATATGAAAGGACGAACGACTAAACTGCTTGGCAGTTGTGCCCTAAATCATATTTTCAAGAGACAGCTCAGGATGCTAATCTTCCCGCTGAGTAGTGGTCCTCAAGGTGCTGTCTAAGCTGAACATGATGGCTTTATGGCTGACCGTAAGCATGAGTGCGCGCGTGCACACTGCCTGTGTGGGCAGTCTGACATGCGCTTACACGTCCGGGTGTCGAATACCGGTGCTCGCGTGCTTGCATTTGAGTGCGCATCTCTGTCTCTCCCAATTGGGTCATTGTTCCCGTGATTTATGGTCCATAAAGTCCACCACCCTTTGTTATGCACAAAACACTCGAGGATATGGTATTCACAAGCTCTGCTCAAACAAAATCACCTCCACGGGACGACAGAGGATGGATGTGAGTCAGCACACTCACAAGCACTCACTAAGCCTTGGTCACAAGGCATGCAGCCAAGTTGAATACGTGTTCTGGTCTTGATGAGCCCCGTATGATTTACCATCAACCTGATGTGTTCCAGAAAGCAAATTACAGGCGCTTTTGGCAAGCACAGTTGTGAGTGAGTTTAATTTGTGCTCGTCCTTGTAATTGCGAGCTGAAATTTCACTACAGCTGTCTGGAACTAAAAAACGAGGTAGAAAGTAATAAGTATTTTAACCAGCGTACATAAAGAGCGCTTTCGTGTGGCACTGAAGTTTCTGACAAACTAAAAGAAAGCGTGAATTCGCGCGTACAATTCCCATTGGCACAATACCCCCCCCCCTCATGTAAAGTTGTGGAGATACGTTTACAACGAAACTGCCGAGCTCAATTCATTCCGGTGAGCCCGCACCAAAAAGTAGGATCAATAAACTGAAACGTTACTCTTGTCATGGTTCTTCAGTGGATGGCGCTTACAGTCGTACCAAAAGTTGAACTGTGAATCTTCAAGATGTCATTACTACAGCTGCATATGGTCCATCTGTATCATTACGTATCCACACAACATAATCAAAATCTGAACTACACAGCCGTTTCACCTTACCCCTTGAACCACCGTGCAGTGACTGTCCTTGCTGTGTAGACTGGGTCACTAGAGCTATGTCTTAAAGAGCAAGAACGATGGTTTCACCTGCACTTAAAAGACGCAAAACTGTTTGAAAATGTAAAGAAAAGTCCTGGGGTGACAGTGAGGAGCTCCTACTTCGTGGTTTGCCCACGAGTTTTATACACCCCAGGCAGTGAAGTCATTTCGTTACCTTACGAACGTTTGTTCGGAAAATTCAGGTTTAATGGTATACCTGGGATGATAGTAGTTCGGATGGCTGTTGTTCCATTCACCGAGCTTGAAAACTCGCTCGCAGACTTCTCGTGTGGACAGCATGAGCGTATGGCTGGGTGGGTAATTATGTCTCCGCAATTGGTGAGAAAATTTTCGCAAGCAGACTCAGCGAAAAGATCAATAGCTACCTGTTTGAAAAATAAGTCAACTACCTAAGCTAACAATATTTAGATATACTGTCAATACGGAAGACGGTATTAACAATAATTAATTCTTGATCCTGTCAATACTATTAACACACCGACGTAGTAACATCTAAATTTTGCACCACAACTTGATTCGAAATGCCTGCTGCCTCAGATCAAACTCCGAACCCTGATGAAGGTGAAATGAATGCACCTACAGAAGCTTACCACTACACCACTGCTGTGGGGACGGGATGCGTCCGTTTCACTGTTTTGCGATAAGGAAACGAAGCATTCGCTCGATTCCCAACTGTCTTGTTACTCGAAGGCGAAAACTAGTCGGAAAGTGAATGAAGTTAGATGGTACGTTCCTTGAAAGTGGCCGTGCTATTTTTCTCTCAGTATTCGCTACGGCTGTGATCACCTGCATCTGGATAAAACAAACCAATACACGCTACCCTCTTTTATGCGTAATATTTGAATTTACCTATAGGCAGTCGCCCAACAGGACAAACTATATTCGGCCATTTTCCACAAGAGATTTAAACGCCTGGCGAAAAGCTCAAATTTGACTAATTTTTGGTAGAATTGCTGTATGTTGGAGCACCATAAGTGATGGTATTTGTGACCTTAATAATCTAGAAATCGGCTTGTTGTATTGTCTCCCTCACTAAACGAACCCACAAATGAGTGCGGCAGAAAGCTGTTATGTGAACCAAGCACACCAAGCAAGCAATTTAATGTTGTCAAAACATTGGAACAAATGTCGCTTTCATTTGCTCATTGGGTGACAAAACTTCAGATAAGTTACAAAATTTTTGACAATTTGACTTCTGAAATAATAATCAAAACTCGCACGACCAAACCATGATTGTTCTATGGAATCAGAGGTGGATCATCGATATCAAGCATGGATTTAGCTGTGCAACGTTTTGATAAGATCGACAGCTGACAGTTATGGGTTGATTCTCAGTGATTCTGGTTCCTTTGATCATTCTCCTAACGTTAAGATTCTTCTGGAGGTGGCCTACATTTGGTTCATTGTGAAACAACCGCAAAATTAACCTGTACAACACTTCAACTCACGACACTTTGTGCCAAATGTGATTTACCTAGTAGGTAGTTACACTATTTTGAGAAAAATTCCAGTACAAAGGACTGAAACGAAACATAAATAATAGCATTTCTCCACAGAGGCATTCTGTATCATTTACAGTGTGAGGTCCAACCGGTGTGGTTAGTGCAACTAATGCGCCTCATGGCTACGCAGCAGAGCGGGTGGTCTTTTTCACGTAATATCTTCAATGTTACTTACTTGTTGAAGGCATAAATCAGACAGTACAAGTGCACCGCTGTTTGGGAAAGAGGCGGTACTCTGAGTGTCGACTTCGATTGGTTTACCACCCATGAGATCCGAGCGCAAGAACCATGCATTCTGTTTGATTAGTCACGAATTTTTTGCAAAGTGGTATGAAACAGATTGGGTGCATGAATTATCCTTCAGAATATGTCTTCGCTGACACCAAAAATTACAGCAGAACGGTACGAGAACAAAGATAATATTATAGTCCGATAGTTTTACATGTAAATAAAACGACGAAATCATTCTTGCTATTTGGTCATGATAGAATGGACGCTGATTTTTTTTCAGGACAAATTTTCTCGTCAAACGCTCCCTTTAATTTATAGTCCCTTTGGATCTTTAGTGGCCATACAGTTTCAACTTGTATCTCACTGCGGTATGTTCAACGGGGGAAGGGGGACTGGAAAATTCTGCGCCAAACGTCCATATGGTCACGTTCACCTTCCCGTTCTATGAGACAGAGTCAAACAAGACTGCTAATCCAAGAACCAATGTACGGGTGTTCCATCCTTGTTGAACGCAATTAAGAGTTGCATATCTCGACCACCGTATAACAGACCTTAATTCACATACAATTTTTTCAACAAGTGGAAGTTCACTTGATCATCAATGTGTGCGGGAAATGCAGAAATTTTGGATCGGTGATCAGCTAACGGTATGGTAATTGGACCCCCACATGTATTCACACGATGATCACGTGTTACTTGGCTGGATAGAACTTATGGTCGTTTGCTGATTCTTGCTTGTCAGCTGGAATCTACGTAGTAAATACTGTAATTTTTTCACCCTGAAGACGAAAGAAAGGCATCTACTTTTTCTTAATACGCTGTCCTCGGCAGCGTAAGGTGTGGTCTAAGCGATTAAAGCAGATAATGGTCGGAATTGTTTGCCTTGAGGGATGTTTACCATACACTACACCGCTGAATGCGATTTTTTCGACCAAAACTCCTCTCTCGTTTTTTGCATTTTAATTCATAACTCTCGGATTAAATCGGTGTGGTTCCCACATCACTGGGTCAACTTATCGTCAGATTTAAACCAGGGTATCAGTAAAGATGTTTTGTGAAGTCAAAACTTTCTGCTCATTCCTATTCATTTTGAGAGAAAATGCGATGCCCAAACAAGCAACTTAATGGCTTGTAGTCTTGTTAGTCCATTCTAAATATCTGAATACCGGACACAAATAAACGTATTCCAAGCTCACCGCACGTGACCACCGCAACAGTGTGCGTCACTCTCGAACTGCTTTGCCTCCTTTGACTCGGGTCTTCACGTCATTAGGATCTCAAAAATGGTCTGTGTGCATTCTGTGCTATTTGCCAGATCTCTAGAGCTTTCA
>NW_008751910.1:58033-60033 GCF_000715545.1 Opisthorchis viverrini
ATATATATATATATATATATATATATATCAGAGAGAGTTTCATATTCTGTTTCATCGCCGTTGTCTAGATTTCCAGTCATCCGTCCGTCTCATTTTAAAGTGGAGTTTTTCCTCTCTGACGTCGCAACGAGAAAAACCTGTGACACACTACTCATAAGGCTGATACTTATCGGTNGTTGTCTAGATTTCCAGTCACAAATCCGTCTCATTTTAAAGTGGAGTTTTTCCTCTCTGACGTCGCAACGAGAAAAACCTGTGACACTACTCATAAGGCTGATCAAAACTTATCGGTAGCCCAGCGCCGGTTTTCAATTTTATTGAAGATTATCGGGTAGGCAAAATTCTGGCTTTCCATCAACCCCATTTCCTAGTTGAGCACCAATTTATGCGTAGGAAGAGTCATACGAGAGTAGTTCCTTAGTTCAGGTTCGAGATCAGCACTGCACTCACTGAGAACTGTCTAAACATTTGCATATGCGACCTCATGCATTCATATAAACCCTTCCTCGATTATAGTCTGGTCACCGTATACTAATCTATTGGCATTCGTGTGCAGTCCACTTGCTATTCGATCTGTGTTTGTTTATTCCGAACTGAGTAGATCCTGTCGATACGTTTGACTTTTGAATGTCTCCTACCCACCTGGTGGAGACAAAAAGCTGGAGTTCCTGACTAACACTGTTCCCGTTATTTATTCTCTTCGAGCTGTTGGCTCCGTTTCATTTTACTGGTATGCCCCGCGTCCCTTACCTATCTAAATATTTCAGTGTGTGTTTTCAACTACGTGATTCTGTGATGTATGCATTGGAATGCTTCTTAGTTCGTGCGATCGTAATCTTGTTGCAATCTTTATAATACTGTATTTTTGCTCGACTTATCTCGTCTTTCGTCCGTTTTAGAATGACGCCAAAGATTTTGAATATCGTTATCTGATCGTCGAATCGGATGGTGGTTTTTCAAAAAAGCAAGTGATTGTCCGTCCTGCCGAACTAGTGCCCGGTGTCTCCTGATATCCGTAATTCACAGATGAACGTGCGCTTACTTACTTGAGCTGTAGAAATACATATTTTTGACAAGCTCTCACCACAATTGTCTCGGGACAGTTATGTTCCATTACCGGAAATGGATAAGTTAGCTATTTCTTGCACAGAGTGATGGTGCTGGAACGCGTCATTTTCCACTTCGACCACCCCATGGTGGGAAAAATAGTTGCAATCAGACTGTCACTATTCTGTTGAGCTTTACTACATAAAGACCCAAATTAGGTTTAGAAGTATGAGTTTGTAAGAATTGCGGTTTCTACTACGGCAGTGAAGCATTGGTGTTGAACGCTGATGTCATGCTGTCGATGATGATGACCTATTCGTACTATGTAGCATGAACATTGCTACCGTCCTACACTGGAGAAGTTTATGTCCTTGAGGTGTCTTTTTGGCTGTAAAAATTCATAACCGAATAGACACGCATACCCATCTGAGTACACAGACCAGTTTGTCAAGGACAAAGTATACAATGTCTCGGTGCGATCCATACTGCTTCGTGGATCAGAAACATGGCTTCTAAGTACAGAGGACATACGAAAGCTATCATTGCTTGACCGATGCTTCAGTGTCTCTGAAGCGTTGGCCGGATTTGATGGGAACATCGTATAACAATGCTGACGTAGGCCAGATGACTTTGGGAATGGGAAAACCCCTACGATGGATGTTTCGTAATTTACTATGGTTATTGCATGTACTCCGTATGCCAGAGAACCGTCTGCCTCGCAGAGCCCTTCGCTCACCCCTGTGCCGAGAAGCGAAAAATCTATGGCATGGCAACAAGGTATGAAAACACTAACCAGCAAATTGAGCTGGGTCGACATCTGCCCTCTCCATGAATAGGGACTCCGAGACTTAACTCACTAATGGTTACCAACATAGGCGCACATGACTCAATCACGCAGTCGGTGGCCCTCATGCATCAAAGCTATCGCCCTCACTGCGTAGTCCCCCCCCCCC
>NW_008751910.1:60095-61855 GCF_000715545.1 Opisthorchis viverrini
CCCTGCGTACCCCCCCCCCCCCCAGTTTTCCGAACTAACTGTTTTTTTCCATCTTAAATGCTTGGCTACGTCTCCCGCGCTCTCCCATTTTATGATAGCCTAAACTATAGCAGCGGAGATCAACATACCAGTTTTACATTATTCATAGCTTATAAACTGGACTGAGCGGGCGTCTGAGCTATTTTTTCGCAGGTGTCATAGGGAAATATGCATAATATTTTGTGAAAGTCTGGGAAATGACAGCTCATAAAAAAGCCTATACTTCTCAGTTTGGGCGCAACTTGCGTGACCCACTCCCAACTTGCAAACTTCCGCAAATCTAAAGTAATCACCATTTGTTGGTCGTACATCATCTCACCAATCATGGGGGCAAGATGGCTCAGTGGTTAGTGTGCGAATTTACTGTCCGGAAGGTCCGTGGTTCGAACCCGACCTCTGCCTCTCGACTTCCCCTGCCTAGGCTTGGGCAACATGGCAGCATCCCAGCCTCGTGGGATCTTCTGGTGGCACGGCAGTTGGGCACCGAAGAGGTGCTATAGCCGAACGACGATTTTCCCGAATCACACTTAGTTTTTTCACGCAGTAATTGTTGCTGTCCCGAGAGCAACGTTGGCTTTCTGCTTATCTATACAATCGGCTCCTCTGCGTCTTCTCAGTCGCATACCGCCTCGTAATCATCAATTGCTTTTGATGCTGTTCTTTTGTGACGAGCTTCATACTTATCATTCATTTTTCCTCTAGCTCCTATCTATCCCTAAACATCTCACTGTTCGCATGGTTGCGGTTGTAGGGTTGCAACACCGTCAGGTATAACATCAGATTAGGATCCAGATCTGTTCGGGGTGATCGCGCGAGAACAAGGCAGTCATCATAGTACGCCACCAAAAGTGGCCCAAACAACGATGCAACGGGCCTTTCAGAAACCAAGAGGGTTTCCTTTGAGGGCTATCCAATAAACAAGTTCTTTCCACTTCTATCTCTTTGCAAAGAACACGCAGTAGTTACCTTTTCTATTGCAACTCGGGTATAAAGAGCCTTTCGTCGTAATTAGGATCTCCGGGCATTTCACTGACGGACACTAGTCGTGCACCCGCGCATCTGTAAAAAGCGCCATGGATTATTCTACTCGAGAAGTATGGTAATGGTACCTGCATGCTTATCTTTCAAGGTATGGGTTAGCACTCGTCCTCCGTGTGTTGAACTAATTCCTGAAGAAATCAGGATGTATCATCTTTGGTCAACTTCAGCTATTTTCGTCGTCGTACCATTTACGCTTTTTAATCCGTCGACGCGGACGCCTTTGATCTGCTACCTACTACAAGCCAGCAGTAAAAAGCCTCACACCTGCTCTGCATATAGGAACAGCTACCGTATGAATGAAAAGAACACATCTACGTTTGCTAAATTCTGTTGCTCTTTCAAGTCATCTTTTCGATGGAATATCAATGAAACCAGTTCTCAGCTTATCCGGGGGGAATTTTAGGATGGCAGCACAAAAATGACGAATGGTGAGGTTAGTTATAGTTAATTCGACTTTATCGTTTGTCACAACGTTTTTTCATCGTCGAAGATGGTTCATTTCGCAGTAAGTCGAAATTCGGAAGATTACGAAGTTCAAATGTAATTTTTGAAGCCCCGAGAGTGGTGTAAATAATGCAACGATTTGGATCAACTGAGAATAACGTCGTGATTTCATTAGGACCACAGACCGCTTTGGTATATATATATATATATATATATATATATATCTGCTTCCCACA
>NW_008751910.1:66604-79676 GCF_000715545.1 Opisthorchis viverrini
TGAAGCCCCGAGAGTGGTGTAAATAATGCAACGATTTGGATCAACTGAGAATAACGTCGTGATTTCATTAGGACCACAGACCGCTTTTGTATATATATATATATATATATATATATATATATCTGCTTCCCACACACCAACAGTACATTGAATTTTTCGTGTTGTCCCTATGACAGCTGTCAGTGAGACAAGTCGACCGTTAACCTTAAGTTGCTGTTAAACACTTGTTAATTTGACCATTTGCGACCCGAAGGAAAAATACTGGTAGTTGTCCTAATTTGTGTTGTAGCCTAACAGGCATGAGCGTATCTCTTACAGAATTTTGGACTCTATTGACGGGCTCGCTCGGGCACAAGTGACTTGAAACGCCCCCCACCTACCATTGAACGGGCAAAATCAAAGTTCACTCTCCTGATGAAGTAGTGGGAACACTGTGTTTTGGTTTTATACTGGCTGATTTCGAAAGTAGTTGACAGGTTATTGCCGGGAACAACTTCGTCTTTGACACAAGTTCGGCAACTGAGTTACAAGGTTAATTTATTTTTAAGGCCGACAGAACCGACCAGCAAGGTCTCTTGTGAGTAGCAGGACGGATCAGTGTTACGTGTCGGCTGAGATTTGTTAGCTAGTCCGAAGGCTAAGATCGATAGACCGGGAAAAACCTTGAATGAATTTGGGCCGGATTTGGGTTTAGTTCTTCTAGTCTATTGCACTTCTGTTAAAAATTCCTCTTGAGTGCTTTTTGCTGGCCTGTGTGGGTGAGTAAGCACAACTATATTTGGGCTAGCTGGGATTACATGAGTTGTGGAAGGGTTTGGGTCTGAATAACATAATGACGACTCCTTCCTGCATGGTGTCCGGTGTGTCCCAACGTCGTGCTGTCTTGAACAGTAATTTCACTGAGAAACGCCAAACTAAACGAAATGATACAGCTTTCAGTAGATGCAACACTTCGACACAAAGGTCTGCCTGAATCTCGACCCGGAACGACGTCTAGGAACGTGATCCCCGGTTCGGGCTAATATGTGTATGGAAAGCCCCTAACGGTGAGCTTGCGCCGGACATGGATGCCCACCGAGTTTCTTGCGTTATTCATATGAAAGCAATAAGACCAACGACTTCCAAAGGTCTCCCAATAAATCTAACCTTCAGATGAAGTTTTGCATGGGGATAGTGTTCACTATCCTTCCAAGACTGTAGGGTATAAGAGAGGTAAGGAGTTAAGAAGTATTCCGACAAATATACTCATTTGCAGATCAATTTGGCTTTCACGGGAGGCTTAACTGGATCTCTCGTTTATGAAATTCTTCAACTGAATGCGCTGCACGTTTCAGTTGGTAGGAGGTTCGAGACATCGCAGTACATTTTCATAAGGGAATCTACTCACAAGGTCGAAAAGTTTTCAGTAAACTTGTGAGTAGTCTCCTTTGAGAACTACTTCTTATCCAAGACCAGCAGACGCGTACTGCTTTAAGCTGCTTATCAATTCAGATTGAGGCACTAGATACTGATTGTACTTTGTCAATATTTAGTCAAGTCGGAGCGCTGTGTACAGAAGAGGTCTCTCTAATAACAGCTCAAATCAGGACCAAAAACAGCCTTTAGGAAAATGAATATGGGCAAGCGGTTGTTACAAAAGGAATCAGTCACCCAGTGAGGAGTAAATTGGCGCGGCATTAGTTCCATACAAGACAAAAGCAGCCAAGGTTATCAAAAAGGCTCCTAAAGTATCCAACATTAGAGTAGCGTTTCAGAAAGGAATAACGTTACGCTTTGCATCAACGCAACTAAGAGATCGCCTTCCGATTGAAAGACCTGGATACGGTTTACATGAAATTAAATGCAAAAAATGCCCCAAGGTTTATGTAGAAAAATAGACGCTATCTGACAACAAAGCAGTTTTACCACTTAGGAAGACCCCAAGCGATGAAAATTATCTCTCTACAGAAGTGCCTTGCAGTAGCGAAATTCCTGAAAAATGAAAAACCTCCCTTACCTCAAGAAAAACCTTCAGAGTACCAATGAAAATAGGTCTTAAAAAATGTACTCATGATCTTGTATTGCAGAACAGCCACAAAACCCAGATGCTATAACACGCATACGATGAAAATCGCAATTCACAGGTCACCGAGATAGTCTGATGATTAGTTGACGAAATAGAATAATAAATCTACTGAGTGCCAATTTTGTTTTGACGCGAGACTCATCTGGAACCCGGCTAAGTCTCCCGTTTATGATGTTTTTAAGCATCTGAATATGCTGTACCAGGTCGCCTATGTTTCAGTCGCTACGAGATTCGACATATCGCGATATATGTATAGACGTAATACACTACTCATAAGGTTGCTGAAAGTTGTTCGATAGCACACGACTGGTTTCGCCCACCTTGGGGCTCATCAGGTAGCACAGTTCACGAGTTTTCGTCAGCCTTATGTTCTACTCGAATCCAAACTACACGAAATTTGCGAACTACATTAAATTACCTATCAACTGGGTTCCACGGGCGATCCAGCTGAACCTCTCGTTTACGGAATATAAGGCAGCCTTTGTACAGCACATTCAGATGAAGGATATCTGAAGGAGAGATTCACCTGAGTCTCTCGTGAAATCCCAGCTAATATACATGAGATTTTGTTTAGTCATTGAAAATGATATGCTAACAAAACATTTGCTAATTTCAACCTGATATTCTAAACTAAATTCTGTTGATGCTTTAGTAACTAGATTATCCAAATAGAGCTCTTTAGGTCGTTTTGTTTTATTAATGTTTATCGTTTATTTCACCTCTAAAGTGCGCCCATCAGAAGCCTGTTACACTTCGCCTCACACGATATGGTGAACTGATGTTGAGATCGACACCTGAATAACATCGCATAGAATTTTCGCATCGTAGAGCTGAAGGCCTCCAACTAATTTTCTATGAGCAGTTCACGGCACACGTTGGAAGTCATCCATTTCGTTCAGCTGCTCGATACTTTTTAACGCGAAATTACACCCTTATTTCTCATGTGTCATAATTTCAGGATAAGACCCCTTGGTTCAAATTAAGCCAAGTTGGGATTCTGCTTCGTTCACACACATAAACGAGAGATTCAGATTAGTCCCAGGTGAGTGAGTGTATTTCTCTAGTTTTTTGCAACTTGGGTTCAATTAGAACATAAGGTTGACGGAAACTCGGGGACTGTGCCTATCTGATGAGCTCCAAGAAGGGCGAAACTGGTTGTGGGCTGTCGAAGAGTCTTCAGCAACCTTATGAGTAGTGTAGCAGAGGCTTATGGAACTCGCGCATGAGGGCTATGGCAAGTGCTGTAAATCAAAAGCTGTCTTGGTAATCCATCGTCAAATTAGCGTCCGTAAAAGCGTCGACAGGAACGCGGTCGCCCAAATTACCAACCGTTCCCAAAAGAAGAGTCAACCCACTCTGCGTAATGCAGATAAGCTTGACCGGGTAAAGAAATCCAGTGGCTACCGGTTCCAACAGAAGTTACAGTAACTCCTGAGCCCAACGTAAAAGTTATATCCCTTTTTGTGGCAAGTAAACCGCGCTGTTCGTGAGACGACTAACGTTTTCCTGATCGGTCGGCCGTCAGTGGTGAGACCAGGTTACATGCACTCAGCTGGCAAGCACATTCAAACGAGTCATCATCTAGTGGTACTGGCCAAACCACGGGTCACACAGTCCCACATTCGTCCGACTATGAGGCCTATAGCACCTGATACAAACAAACCGTGGAATCCAACTCTGGCATTTCGCTTGCTGTTATTGACATTTTGCCCTGGCCCATCCTGACACCGGAGTAAATCCCGTTGCTTCTGGACCTTCACGCGTCCAACTATTTTCCACATATATGGAAGCCTGACTGACAACGCCGTCGTCAGCAAGTTCATGGTATGCTCGCCAACCAAAAACAGATTCGCCGAGCCAACTACGCCACCATCCAGACCTTATACTACCTGAGGTGGAAAAACGCAGCGTCTGTCTTTTTCCATGGGCTGTGGAAGGAAATATACAAAGGGAACTGTGGTCCAACTTCGGAAGCCAACCAATACTGAATACAGTTGCTGTCAGCTCCAAAGCATGAGTAGCCGACTGGGTGCTACCGTCAGAGTGGTGTTCAATCGAGTCACTTACAGAGGACAAGACTGGTCGTACGATCCGCTTGATGGACAATACGTTTTCAGGTTCGGACATTCTCGTGCTAAGAATGCTTCACCGGTTCCACCTGAAAGGTTTTGCTGAGTATCCCAGCTTGCTGTTTTTATCTGGTGGCTTATCCATCCGCATTTGTGTTGTGTTCCGGTTAGCCTTCATCAGACCAACTGGCACCAATTTCCGTATAGTCCATTCATGTTGGGGCTTTCATAAAATGCGTGCTAATCGATGGAGCTGCAGATCGCAACTTTCTTCACTCCAGTTGTTATTTCTACATCGAGACAGTTGTAAGTCACCTCACTGGTACACGCCCTGCTTCTTCACTCTTCAACGGCTGCTTCTAACCTCATTTTGGCGCATGTTGGTAGCTTGTTTTTCCAGAACGCCTGTTTCCTCGCTTGTCCAGCTCTCGTATAAACTACTGAAGACGAAAGTTGGAAATACTCGGCATGATCATGGTGACCGGGTGACCTGTCGTCCAAACTGTGCTCAACCGCAAAGTTTGATGAATTTTCGGAAATTCTTCTGAGCCAAACATAATGCCTAATGTGGCCATCATAACCAGGTCGCAGGGGAACTCGCAAAGTCACCGTCGTCTGGGATTCATCGTCTTCGAGGAGTTGAGAACACCTACCCCGAAATCCTTTAATGAGCCTACCCTAGTCGCTGTTCGGAAAGGCTGAGCAACCCAAAAAAGTGAGTAATTTCTTGATCAGCGCTGGATGAGTGTGTGAAATGAGAAGAGCAGAAGTACCTCACTGACGATTTTTCCTTTGTTATCGCCTCGGCTCCATGTGTCATTCATAAAGTTGTTGTTTTTTGTTTCACAAACCGAAGACCGTTTCAACCAGGGGTATATGCTTTCCTCAATCACCCAAAACTGTCATTAGACTGAGACTCCTTAGGTCACAGTCAGTGACCTATATTCGCTGAAGCTTTCAACCTCTCTATGTACACCTCTATGAGTCGTACATGGCGTAGAGTGTACATGATTGCCATTGAATTTCACACCTGACCCTGTATGACGAACACTTTATACCTGGTGTGTGATTCTCAACCGTGCTAGCGCTTACCACACCTTGAAGAGCATTGAGAAATGTATGTCCTGTCTTCAGTTACTGTTCTCACGTCTGTTTCCACACCAAACACCCTTACATACTTTGGTGACCGTTTGGCCTGACTGGAAAACTACTGTTGATGCGCCCTATTCATAGTATAAGTGAAGCCAATCTAATAGGAGAAGCAATGTACAGCCGCTTCATCCTGATTAGGACTCATCGACAGTGCGCATCTAAAAAACTCCAGAGTCTCGAACCTTCGACCTCCTGACTAGTAGTTCGAACACACGTTCGGCAACTGGTGGCTGATTAGTAGTGTGATTAAAAGCACGCATCTTTCAGTCACGGAATCCACATCACATAGTCACATGTGACGACCAAATCCTCGAACGATGACGTCTCAGGAGGAAGTTTTACTCATCGGGTGAATTTCACTCCTCCTATGAGGTTTAATATCAGCAATGATGTGAAGCACCCGAGAACTCATGTTGTAAATCCATGAATATTAATTTATTGCGTTCATTCGGTTGGATTCAGGGATCTTGGATTCTAAACAGAGCTACACTGTAGCTTACGGTGACCTACAAAAGTGTGCAGTGCGATTTACTTCTTAAAAATTTCGGCTCCCGTTATTTTGGCTCAGCGACAGCTCTTCAACTGTCGGTCAAACTTTGATATCAATTAACTTTTCTCGCTACTAATAAACAATCAGTAACTGCTCTTTAATGTCAAATGGGGAACTGCTGCCCAGACGGTTGTCTTAGGTCTTGGAATTTTGCGGTGATGAAAGCTAAATTCTGTGATCCCTACATCTTACCAAATGTTTTTTAATGCTCTACGATTCATACTCTCAGACGAGTTAACTCAGGAATGTCGAAGACCGTTTGGCGGGCTTGTTTAGTGCTCCGCCCTGACAAGAGCACTGAAGGGACCGATCAAAGGTGGGCAATCAGAGACAATAAATTAGTCTCTTGCTAAGCGCAATACCACCTATACCACTATGGATATCGCGCTAAGTCATACACATTTTATGGAAGCTGATCCGCCGCACTTCCCTTTAGTGGGTTACCAGCACCACTAACTAACCCGTTGTTCATGTTTCATAACTCATTATCTACACAGAGTTGGGATGGAACAGACAGAGTTGTTGGAACAGACAGAGGAATAACTTTTCGCTTCCATCAGTTTTGACTGAGCCTTTTATAAGGGTTTTTAGGCTCACTTTTCCCCCGCATCAAACTCTATATAAGCTGACTACACATTTTCAAAAAATGAAAATGATACTCTGAAATAATGTACGTCATTAGTAGGATCAGAACACCAAATTAGTTATACGGTCTGCTCAAATTCCAACGATATGCAACTCTGACACACATACACCTCACTTCCTAGTTAGCTTTCTGCGACTTGCCTTTCTGCATAATCTGGTGTTCTAGCTTTTTATCTACTTTGCATACATATGCCATCACCCTTTGATGGGTACTCAGAAGTTGTCGTTGGGTTAGTTGGCCGATTTTACATAAAATATTGGAAAAGTCATTCCGAAAACTCATACTGTTCTCAGCGAAAACATAAAGACATGAAGGGTGGCTTGACCATGGTATATTTGGGCGATGTTGCAGAAAATCGATGGTTCTTATGCGGTTCGCTGGGTTTGCCAGATAGATGGCAAACGTTTTGACGAAACACTGTCCATGCGGAATCGGGTGGGCCTACTGTTTCTCTATACTATGAAAAACTGTAACCAGATTGTTCATTGCCCCTTCGAGCCGTTCTCTTAGGAAGGGGAGGAAACGGTTGGATGATTTTCTAATCATACTTCTGATCATACATTTGTAACTCGTCAAGATAGCCATTCTTTCCGCCACCCTTTTATCCTGCTGAGAGTCCAAACAAACATTTAACATGCAGTGGGCTCTGATCATCTCTTGGTGGTGGTCTGTTCATGACATAATCCTGACAGGCCAACTTGGAAACGATACCTACTTAGGGATACATTCCAGAGGATCAAACTGAATACTACTTTACTAATCCCTACATTTGATGATTATTCAAAGTCTGCTGAATATAAACCATGTCACAAGCCAGATGTACGTCATTACAACTTGCATTCTGAAAAATTGATGCTTTGCTTCGTACCAAACGGAAACCGTTTGCAGTATACCTGTGCAAACTGACAGTACCGGTCAAAAGAGGTCCCCTTAGCAATTTGGATGCTGTAATGTTGGCCCGACTTTTTTGCAGACTAAACTACAGTTTCTCGTTCCCTTGTAATGGTCATTTGGACGGACCGATTGGCCGTTTCGCCCTGGGGTAGTTTGGTCCTTAGGGATATGGCAGTTTTAAAAAGCTCAAAGAGACCGACTAGATGTGGTTACTGTTGAGAAAGCACCCCTGAGAGGATAACCCTAGTTATTTTTACTACGTAGTTACTTTGATAGCTTGCTAAAGTGCGGTGAGTAACCGGCACAAAACTGGGTACTATTAAGATTTATACTGACGATTTGCTGTATGGTTGAAGAACTTGCGTAACATACTCAGTTTCTAGTTCTTAACGGATTAGCAGGCCTTCAACCTTGCTTTTTTCGCATTCTGTGCCCAGTAAATCTGACTGAACCAGAGTGTTTCAACGTAGACCGACGGGTTTAAACACAGACATGTTGGCTGTGTTCGTGATTACTCGGTTGAGAATCAGCCCCATCACTATTTGATCACAACCACAACTTATTCGATGCACCATGAGACGCCATTGCACTTGTGTTAGCTTAACCGGGAAGTGGAGCAGTGGACGAGATATGAAAAAGTGACAATATTTTGAAAATCACCTTGATAGTTATAGTAGACTCAACTGAATATTCGCAGTCACTAATCCTCAACTAAATATGCCACACATAAGTTTCAGCTAGAACGACTCACAACAAAACGTATAAGGTTGCTGAAAGTCCCCTAACAGCCAAACACCAGTTTCACCCACCTTGTGGCTCACCAGGTATACGTAGTCCACAAGTTCTCATTGGCCTTATTTCTATTCGAACACTAACTGGTGGCTAAGTTGAGTCAAATATTCATTTTCCCAATTTATAGTAATATTAGGGACAGACTCAGCTGAATCTCTTGGTTATAGTTTGCAAATGAGCGTAGAAGTGTACTTAGGTACAAAGTGAAAGTATAAACTGATGGAGAAAGAGATCCTACCTATCTGACTTGCACCGAGAAAGACGACTAGGTGGCCGGCCATAAAACAGTTTCAGTCAACCTTATAAGTGACGTTGTTTCAAGAGATGCCTGGAAGTTGTGTGGCTGACTTCTGTACCAGGCAATCGAAAGCGTTTTTCTAGCTGCATCATCCGGGAACACAATGGCTTGCTGAGCTCCAGGATGAATGTCAACCGTGAACCGTCGTCCGCAGGCCGACCGATCCGAAAGAAATTTTGTTTTTAGTCACGCTACTGGTAAGAAGATAAGTAGGTTAATGGATGGTGCAAAGTGTGGCATCCCTCTTCTCAGCCAATCGCAAGCTAGTTTTAGTCAACCAATCAGCAAGCGAGAGGCAACCCTTTTAAGGGCAAGCTGGTCTCCGCCTTCAGTTGGTCAGTAGATCGCTCCTCACCACTTTCGTTCCATGGCTCTCGCTCCCGGGTTTATCGGCCCAATTCATGTATGCAGACGTCTGTTTGGGGAAGTTAATCCCACGTGCGTACAACAGGCACTTGAGACAATGATTCTAAAAGACACTGAAAGATTCACTAAGATATGGAATTTCCCTCCCTTTTCGAACACCTCAGAAGAACGCCAACCACTATCAGTGTTAAATGCGACACAACCAGGATCTGACACAAGACGTGGAGAAACTGTTAGTTCAACTCGGAACGGATGGAGACTGGTTCACCCAGAGGCTTCGTTCTACATTACACCCCCGCGAAGGTTGAAAGCACGTCGCCGTTTGACACCATCAGTAGCAGAAAAAACCAAATATGAGGTTATGCAGAAGACAGTATCCAGGAACCTTGAAGACGTTTTCCACACCAGCAAGAACCAAATCTTGCTTCAACTGGCGAAAGACACAAAGTCAATCGAAACTCAATTCGCTGATCTACTCCACTCATTCCGAGACCAGGCAAAAATGGAAGAGCCAACATTAACATCAGATCCCGAAACTCCCGGGGAAGGATGTCTCACCAAGCCACCAGTTGCAGAAATAGTAGACCAATTCAAACCACCCTTGATCAGCACACCAGAAGCATCCACCCATCCATGTGCTAGTATTCAGAACCACCGACTGATCATAGCGCGCCCTGCTCGATTTTCGGAACAGACAGCGAAGCGAAAAATCAATGCCAGAGTTACTGGTGAGTTTATATTATTTTACCTCCACTCCTCAAGGCGGATAGTTTTGTATCCTCTAGTACAGATTCAGCTTGTACTGTTGTCTGTGACTGATTTTAAACTGGTACTATGAAGAACAACTACAGTTAAGATTTTTTAAAGCGTTTAGGAGTCCCGTTTGATTGCGATTGCCGTACCATTAGTCATATGAAATGTGGATACAGAATTTCAAGCCCCCTCTCCAGTCTGATGATCATAAGCCAGTCCGTCTACAGGCACACTGTGTCCAAAACACGTATTCTCGAAACCTCTGAGTTAGCTCGTTCCAGTCTGTCTATCCTTGAGATGTTTCCAGTTCAATAGAATAATCCTCCAAAAGGAGATGACCACAGGGGAAATGCGTAGCTTGGCTCTCTTGGTAACGTTCGTGACTAACGAAGGAGCTTTGAGAAAGGCCTCTCTGTGGAGGGGTCATTCAGCTAACACGTGCTTTCTTCCAGCTCGTTCGGCTTACGAGTGGACTAAGATTAGTCATTTTCACACATATTTGTTGTTAGGTTTAATCAACACTAATGTTAATCTTCCATCCACTTTGCACCAAACTCCTCGATCTGGTCAAAAATTCAACCAACAGCCATTTCGGGTCTTTTTGTTAACAACCCGAAGCCCGGAATTACGGTCCTGTAGATAAACGACTTTGTGCTTACATATGGAAAAGATAAACTTTATTTTCAAGCCCCATTCAAAAAAACTTCCTTCACTATATACATTTGTAGTCTCTTTTGTTGCCCTCTTTGTAGGTGGGTCTATTAAGAAGGAAGCTCTTTTAGTGAAAAAAAATTTAATCACTTTTAGCTGAGCTTTTGAAACGGCACTTTTCTTAATCAGGCCAACGCAGAACCGCTTCTGATTGGTATCTGTCTGTTCTGGGCGAGCTACTGTATCTGGATAATCTTCGTTTTTTCAACTGACATGGTTTGGACAGCATTACACAGAGAAGTAGATGCCATCAAAAATGGGACGTTTCTTTAACTTCATATTGTGTTTCCTGTGAAAGTCGTACCCTCCTATATTTCAATGTGACTTACTACCCAGCATACCGCTTGCTCCTCGGAGGAAATCTAATTTTGGAGGTACATTGCGATCTTTCTTTCGAACCGCTAGTCGCATACCTCTCCGTTGCACAATGCCTTTGGGACAATTTTTCTCTGAACACAAGGGATCTTCAGCTGCCCAGCTCACTAACTTGTTCAGTCATAAAATATGATCATACAACTGAACTAGTGACTTGCCCAAATCTATGTGTATATTTCACTTAAACGACTTTGTTATTTACTTTTTCTAGACTACTTTGCTGTCAACAAACGCCCGCGACATTCTTTGAAATAACCCAAGAAATCGTTAAAGGTACGTGCATACTGTTACTTCATTACCTCACCACTAAAACGATTCCACGGGAGACTAAATGACCAAGCCTATCACGCTGATAGAAAACAAAAATTGGAGTTGCCTTCCGTCGCCATTTCTAGTTAAACCATAATCCAGTTTGAAACAGAAGCGATAAAATTATACCAACTGCTTCTTTGTATGTTTATTGTGGGATATAGTGGGAATTCGTTCGGCCACTAGAGCCTAGATAAATTACTTAGGCGTATTCTTGACCTATTTTGAGAATTGAGCGCCCAGACCAATGTAAGCTTGACGATCCCGGATACTTCCTTGGTATTTTTTCGCGCTTTTCTTGCTGCATAGTACAATCTATGTTTGAAGATCTTGATAGTTCACGACTAGGCTCACACTTCATCTTTGGCGAGCTAGTCAATACGGCTTCTATAAAATGGTGAGAATGGGTTGGCGCCGTATGTGGCGTTGCTGGCCGTGAAGTTGGATGACTACCATCAATTACAGTGTGAATGACTGCGTCTAACCTCCAACCTAGGATAGATAACTCACTCTGTCTATTTCCACCGGTTATTTGCCATCTGCAGAAGTTCAACACAGCCAAACGTCCCCAACAGAGTGGGTCCCCAACAGAAAGGGTCAGATGAAAGTTACACGGAGAGAGCGTGATAGTATACTAGCAGTGTAGTAGTGTAGTAAATTAGTGAAGACGCTTAATCACCGTTTGGTATTCCGACCTTGGGCTCTACGCCTTTGTTTTTTCCTTACGCATCTCAGTAGTCCGGTTACATAAATAACTGCCTCTATGGAGCGTTCAGTGTACTGGTCCTCATTTATGTAATTGTCACAGAATCACAAGATGTCTAATCTCTTTGCTGACATCCAACTCCACAGGGATGACAATGTTCATGACATAAATGCCCATCTGTCGTGTGCGAATGCCTAGCATTGCTTTGTGATTCTATCCCTTCTAGTGACTGAAAGAGCCGCATGAGTAACTCAACGCGTTCCTGAAACTCAGTTTCCTCATCAGCTTCGCTCACTGTTGAGATATATTCGTGGTCCCTTCGGCTTACGGCGGTCGATGGCACTAAAATCAAACTGTTTCAACCGTCAATTTCAGAAAGAAATTTACACAAATAGATGTTCCGACCATTTCGTCGCGCTCATTTTTCACTAGTTTTATTCATATTGTGACTAAAATAGGAATTAGTGCTCATCACGAACAGGTTCGCCGATGAGAAAGGATCAGATAATATGTTGACGGACTTGTAGCAGTCAATTGGGAGGTTCATGTAAATGTTGTTGCAGGATGCACAGTTGGGGAGAAGGCTAGTGATCTCCGGTAAGCGCATTTTCACGTACACTGTCTCTCCACGAATGGGTCATTAATCATGCAAGAGTTGCTTTGACGTTCAGCTTTGGTCTACCAACCCCTGAGCCCAAGATCTGCACAGGTAGATGCATAAATTATCGCACTCACTCAGAGGTCATCCACAGGACTGCATGGTTGTTTTCATCTGTAGATAATGCCTTGGCTGACTGAGCATATGACGCTTTGTCTCACACTGTCAATGTGTACATTACCGTCGATCACGCACTCATCGGTGAGTTCCTGGCCTTTTAACTCTGATACAGCATACCGTTTTACATTCAATCGAACTGCTAGAACCTATTACTCTGTGCATTCATATTGATGGCTACATGTTGTCGGAAGCGCACAGGAATTTGGGAAACACAATTCCCAACGGTTCTGACAATGGTAGGCCAAACCTACGGTCGGTATGGTGCTCCAGTTCGCTGCCATGTAGACTATGATACTTTGGTTTTTTTCTACTTTTCCTTGTCTCCAGAGTAGACCAAAGTTTGTTAGGCACGGACTGGCACTCGCAACAGTGTGTCGCACGTGTACTCTGACTCATTCCTCTCCCAAACCTTTGTGTGGTGCCTCGTAAGCCCCCGATATAGACTGGTAATAAACCCGTCTGGGCGCGTACGTAGAGAACGAGGTTTACTCCCATTCTTTCTCCCTCACGTGCCGTATTTCCCAGGCCATGTGAAACAAAGCGCCCGTGTCATCGGTATTTGCTTCGCATTCTCCCCCCCCCCTCTCCCCACCCCCCTCACGCCATAT